>NW_027485594.1:0-34068 GCF_050908995.1 Andrena cerasifolii
AAATAGGTAAAAAATGAGAGAAAGAATAGGTAAATAACTAGAGAAAAAATAGGTAAATAAATAGAGAAAAACAGGTAAATAAACCAAAGGAAAGAAGGTAAATAAAAAAATAGGTATATAAATTAGAGGAAAAAATAGGTAAATAAACAGAGAAAAATAGGTAAATGAATAGAGAAAATCCAGGTAAATTATCTAGAGAAAAATAGGTAAATAAATAGAGAAAACAAAAGAGGTAAATAAATAGAGAAAAAAATAGGTAAATAAATACAGAAAAATAGGTAAATTAGGTAGAGAAAAAATAGGTGTATAAATAGAGAAAAATAGGTAAATAAACCAAAGGAAAAAAGGTAAATAAAAAATAGGTAAATAAAATTAAAGGAAATAATAGGTAAATAAACAGAGAAAAATAGGTAATGAAGTAGAGAAAACAAAGTAGGTAAATAAATACAGAAAAAAGAGGTAAATAAACTAGAGAAAAGATAGGTGTATAAATAGAGAAAAATAGCTAATTAAAAAAATAGGTAAATAAAAAGAGGGAGAAAAGTAAATAAATAGAGAAAACAAAGGAGGTAAATAAATAGAGAAAAATAGGTAATGAAGTAGAGAAAACAAAGTAGGCAAATAAATACAGAAAAGAGAGGTAAATAACTAGAGAAAAAATAGGTAAATAAATAGAGAAAACAAAAGAGGTAAGTAAATAGAGAAAAAATAGGTAAAAAAAAGGGAAAAATAGGTAAATAAACAGAGAAAAATAGGTAAATAAGTAGAGAAAACAAAAGAGGTAAACAAATAGAGAAAAAATAGGAAAATAAATAGAGAAAGAATAGGTAAATAAATTAGGGAAAAAATGCTAAATAAATCAAGGAAAAAAGGTAAATAAAAAATAGGTAAAGAAATTAGAGGAAAAAATAGGTAAATAAATGAGAAAGAAAAATCGGTAAATAACTAGAGAAAAAAATTGTAAATAAACAGAGGAAAAAAAGAGGTAACTATATAGAGAAAAATAGGTAAATAAATAGAGAAAAAGTAGGTAAATAAAATAGGGAAAAATAGGTAAATAAACAGAGAAAAATAGGTAAATAAGTAGAGAAAACAAAAGAGGTAAACAATTAGAGAAAAAATAGGAAAATAAATAGAGAAAAAATAGGTAAATTATCTGGAGAAAAATCGGTGTATACATAGAGATAAATAGCTAAATAATTCAAAGAAAAAAAGGTAAATAAAAAAATAGGTAAAGAAATTTGAGGAAAAAATAGGTAAATAAATGAGAAAGAAAATGGGTAAATAACTAGAGAAAAAATTGGTAAATAAACAGAGGAAAAAAAGAGGTAACTAAATAGAGAAAAATAGGTAAATAAATAGAGAAAAAATAGGTAAATAAAATAGGGGAAAATAGGTAAATAAATAGAGAAAAAATAGGTAAATAAATAGAGAAAAAATAGGTAAATAAATTAGGAAAAAAATGCTAAATAAATCAAGGAAAAAAAGGTAAATAAAAAATAGGTAAAGAAATTAGAGGACAAAATAGGTAAATAAATGAGAAAGAAAAATCGGTAAATAACTAGAGAAAAAATTGGTAAATAAACAGTGGGAAAAAAGAGGTAACTAAATAGAGAAAAATAGGTAAATAAATAGAGAAAAAGTAGGTAAATAAAATAGGGAAAAATAGGTAAATAAACAGAGAAAAATAGGTAAATAAGTAGAGAAAACAAAAGAGGTAAACAAGTAGAGACAAAATAGGAAAATAAATAGAGAAAAAATAGGTAAATTATCTGGAGAAAAAATCGGTGTATACATAGAGATAAATAGCTAAATAATTCAAAGAAAAAAAGGTAAATAAAAAAATAGGTAAAGAAATTTGAGGAAAAAATAGGTAAATAAATGAGAAAGAAAATGGGTAAATAACTAGAGAAAAAATTGGTAAATAAATAGAGGAAAAAAGAGGTAACTAAATAGAGAAAAATAGGTAAATAAATAGAGAAAAAATAGGTAAATAAAATAGGGGAAAATAGGTAAATAAATAGAGAAAAATAGGTAAATAAATAGAGAAAAAATAGGTGAATTATCTGGAGAAAAAATAGGTGTATAAATAGAGAAAAATAGGTAAATAAACCAAAGGAAACGGGTAAATAAAAAAATAGGTATATAAATTAGAGGAAAAAATAGGTAACTAAACCGAACAAAAATAGGTAAATAAATGAGGGAAAAAATAGGTAAATATATAGAGAAAAATAGGAAAATAAATAGAGAAAACAAAAGAGGTAAATAAATAGAGAAAAAATATGGAAAAAATAGAGAAGAATAGGTAAATTAGGTAGAGCAAAAATAGGTGTATAAATAGAGAAAAATAGGTAAATAAATCAAAGAAAAAAAGGTATAAAAAAATAGGTAAAGAAATTAGAGGAAAAAATAGGTAAATAAATGAGAAAGAAAAATCGGTAAATAACTAGAGAAAAAAATGGTAAATAAACAGAGGAAAAAAAGAGGTAACTAAATAGAGAAAAATAGGTAAATAAATAGAGAAAAAATAGGTAAATAAAATAGGGGAAAATAGGTAAATAAATAGAGAAAAAATAGGTAAGTAAATTAGGGAAAAAATGCTAAATAAATCAAGGAAAAAAAAGGTAAATAAAAAATAGGTAAATAAAATTAAAGGAAATAATAGGTAAATAAACAGAGAAAAATAGGTAATGAAGTAGAGAAAACAAAGTAGGTAAATAAATACAGAAAAAAGAGGTAAATAAACTAGAGAAAAGATAGGTGTATAAATAGAGAAAAATAGCTAATTAAAAAAATAGGTAAATAAAAAGAGGGAAAAAAGTAAATAAATAGAGAAAACAAAGGAGGTAATTAAATAGAGAAAAAATAGGTAAATAATTTAAAGAAAAAAACAGGCAAATAAATAGAGAAAAATAGGTAATGAAGTAGAGGAAACAAAGTAGGCAAATAAATACAGGAAAATGAGGTAAATCACTAGAGAAAAAATAGGTAAATAAATAGAGAAAACAAAAGAGGTAAATAAATAGAGAAAAAATAGGGAAATAAATAGAGAAAAATAGGTAAATTATCTAGAAAAAAAATAGGTGTATAAATATAGATAAATAGCTAAATAAATCAAAGAAAAAAGGTAAATAAAGCAATAGGTAAATGAATTAAAGGAAAAAATAGGTAAATAAATAGAGAAAAAATAGGTAAAAAATGAGAGAAAGAATAGGTAAATAACTAGAGAAAAAATAGGTAAATAAATAGAGAAAAACAGGTAAATAAACCAAAGGAAAGGAGGTAAATAAAAAAATAGGTATATAAATTAGAGGAAAAAATAGGTAAATAAACAGAGAAAAATAGGTAAATAAATAGAGAAAAACCAGGTAAATTATCTAGAGAAAAATAGGTAAATAAATAGAGAAAAACCAGGTAAATTATCTAGAGAAAAATAGGTAAATAAATAGAGAAAACAAAAGAGGTAAATAAATAGAGAAAAAAATAGGTAAATAAATACAGAAAAATAGGTAAATTAGGTAGAGAAAAAATAGGTGTATAAATAGAGAAAAATAGGCAAATAAACCAAAGGAAAAAAGGTAAATAAAAAATAGGTAAATAAAATTAAAGGAAATAATAGGTAAATAAACAGAGAAAAATAGGTAATGAAGTAGAGAAAACAAAGTAGGTAAATAAATACAGAAAAAAGAGGTAAATAAACTAGAGAAAAGATAGGTGTATAAATAGAGAAAAATAGCTAATTAAAAAAATAGGTAAATAAAAAGAGGGAAAAAAGTAAATAAATAGAGAAAACAAAGGAGGTAAATAAATAGAGAAAAATAGGTAAATAATTTAAAGAAAAAAGCAGGCAAATAAATAGAGAAAAATAGGTAATGAAGTAGAGAAAACAAAGTAGGCAAATAAATACAGAAAAAAGAGGTAAATAACTAGAGAAAAAATAGGTAAATAAATAGAGAAAACAAAAGAGGTAAATAAATAGAGAAAAAATAGGTAAATAAAATAGGGAAAAATAGGGAAATAAACAGAGAAAAATAGGTAAATAAGTAGAGAAAACAAAAGAGGTAAACAAATAGAGAAAAAATAGGAAAATAAATAGAGAAAAAATAGGTAAATTATCTGGAGACAAAATAGATGTGTACATAGAGATAAATAGCTAAATAAATCAAAGAAAAAAAGGTAAATAAAAAAATAGGTAAAGAAATTAGAGGAAAAAATAGTTAAATAAATGAGAAAGAAAACGGGTAAATAACTAGAGAAAAAATTGGTAAATAAATAGAGGAAAAAAAGAGGTGACTAAATAGAGAAAAATAGGTAAATAAATAGAGAAAACAAAAGAGGTAAACAAATAGAGAAAAAATAGGAAAATAAATAGAGAAAAAATAGGTAAATAAATAGAGAAAAAATAGGTAAATTATCTGGAGAAAAAATAGGTGTATAAATAGAGAAAAATAGGTAAATAAACCAAAGGAAAAAGGGTAAATAAAAAAATAGGTATATAAATTAGAGGAAAAAATAGGTAACTAAACCGAACAAAAATAGGTAAATAAATGAGGGGAAAAAATAGGTAAATATATAGAGAAAAAATAGGAAAATAAATAGAGAAAACAAAAGAGGTAAATAAATAGAGAAAAATATGGAAATAAATAGAGAAGAATAGGTAAATTAGGTAGAGAAAAAATAGGTGTATAAATAGAGAAAAATAGGTAAATAAACCAAAGGAAAAAAGGTATAAAAAAATAGGTAAAGAAATTAGAGGAAAAAATAGTTAAATAAATGAGAAAGAAAACGGGTAAATAACTAGAGAAAAAATTGGTAAATAAATAGAGGAAAAAAGAGGTAACTAAATAGAGAAAAATAGGTAAATAAATAGAGAAAAATAGGTAAATAAATTAGGGAAAAAATGCTAAATAAATCAAGGAAAAAAAGGTAAATAAAAAATAGGTAAAGAAATTAGAGGAAAAAATAGGTAAATAACTAGAGAAAAAAATGGTAAATAAACAGAGGAAAAAAAGAGGTAACTAAATAGAGAAAAATAGGTAAATAAATAGAGAAAAAATAGGTAAATAAAATAGGGGAAAATAGGTAAATAAATAGAGAAAAATAGGTAAATAAATTAGGGAAAAAATGCTAAATAAATCAAGGAAAAAAAGGTAAATAAAAAATAGGTAAATAAAATTAAAGGAAATAATAGGTAAATAAACAGAGAAAAATAGGTAATGAAGTAGAGAAAACAAAGTAGGTAAATAAATACAGAAAAAAGAGGTAAATAAACTAGAGAAAAGATAGGTGTATAAATAGAGAAAAATAGCTAATTAAAAAAATAGGTAAATAAAAAGAGGGAAAAAAAGTAAATAAATAGAGAAAACAAAGGAGGTAAATAAATAGAGAAAAATAGGTAAATAATTTAAAGAAAAAAACAGGCAAATAAATAGAGAAAAATAGGTAATGAAGTAGAGAAAACAAAGTATGCAAATAAATACAGAAAAAAGAGGTAAATAACTAGAGAAAAAATAGGTAAATAAATAGAGAAAACAAAAGAGGTAAATAAATAGAGAAAAAATAGGGAAATAAATAGAGAAAAATAGGTAAATTATCTAGAAAAAAAATAGGTGTATAAATATAGATAAATAGCTAAATAAATCAAAGAAAAAAGGTAAATAAAGCAATAGGTAAATGAATTAAAGGAAAAAATAGGTAAATAAATAGAGAAAAAATAGGTAAAAAATGAGAGAAAGAATAGGTAAATAACTAGAGAAAAAATAGGTAAATAAATAAAGAAAAACAGGTAAATAAACCAAAGGAAAGAAGGTAAATAAAAAAATAGGTATATAAATTAGAGGAAAAAATAGGTAAATAAACAGAGAAAAATAGGTAAATAAATAGAGAAAAAACAGGTAAATTATCTAGAGAAAAATAGGTAAATAAATAGAGAAAAACCAGGTAAATTATCTAGAGAAAAATAGGTAAATAAATAGAGAAAACAAAAGAGGTAAACAAATAGAGAAAAAATAGGAAAATAAATAGAGAAAAAATAGGTAAATAAATAGAGAAAAAATAGGTAAATTATCTGGAGAAAAAATAGGTGTATAAATAGAGAAAAATAGGTAAATAAACCAAAGGAAAAAGGGTAAATAAAAAAATAGGTATATAAATTAGAGGAAAAAATAGGTAACTAAACCGAACAAAATTAGGTAAATAAATGAGGGGAAAAAATAGGTAAATATATAGAGAAAAAATAGGAAAATAAATAGAGAAAACAAAAGAGGTAAATAAATAGAGAAAAAATATGGAAATAAATAGAGAAGCATAGGTAAATTAGGTAGAGAAAAAATAGGTGTATAAATAGAGAAAAATAGGTAAATAAACCAAAGGAAAAAAGGTATAAAAAAATAGGTAAAGAAATTAGAGGAAAAAGTAGTTAAATAAATGAGAAAGAAAACGGGTAAATAACTAGAGAAAAAATTGGTAAATAAATAGAGGAAAAAAGAGGTAACTAAATAGAGAAAAATAGGTAAATAAATAGAGAAAAATAGGTAAATAAATTAGGGAAAAAATGCTAAATAAATCAAGGAAAAAAAGGTAAATAAAAAATAGGTAAAGAAATTAGAGGAAAAAATAGGTAAATAACTAGAGAAAAAAATGGTAAATAAACAGAGGAAAAAAAGAGGTAACTAAATAGAGAAAAATAGGTAAATAAATAGAGAAAAAATAGGTAAATAAAATAGGGGAAAATAGGTAAATAAATAGAGAAAAATAGGTAAATAAATTAGGGAAAAAATGCTAAATAAATCAAGGAAAAAAAGGTAAATAAAAAATAGGTAAATAAAATTAAAGGAAATAATAGGTAAATAAACAGAGAAAAATAGGTAATGAAGTAGAGAAAACAAAGTAGGTAAATAAATACAGAAAAAAGAGGTAAATAAACTAGAGAAAAGATAGGTGTATAAATAGAGAAAAATAGCTAATTAAAAAAATAGGTAAATAAAAAGAGGGAAAAAAAGTAAATAAATAGAGAAAACAAAGGAGGTAATTAAATAGAGAAAAAATAGGGAAATAAATAGAGAAAAATAGGTAAATTATCTAGAAAAAAAATAGGTGTATAAATATAGATAAATAGCTAAATAAATCAAAGAAGAAGGTAAATAAAGCAATAGGTAAATGAATTAAAGGAAAAAATAGGTAAATAAATAGAGAAAAAATAGGTAAAAAATGAGAGAAAGAATAGGTAAATAACTAGAGAAAAAATAGGTAAATAAATAGAGAAAAACAGGTAAATAAACCAAAGGAAAGAAGGTAAATAAAAAAATAGGTATATAAATTAGAGGAAAAAATAGGTAAATAAACAGAGAAAAATAGGTAAATAAATAGAGAAAACCAGGTAAATTATCTAGAGAAAAATAGGTAAATAAATAGAGAAAAACCAGGTAAATTATCTAGAGAAAAATAGGTAAATAAATAGAGAAAACAAAAGAGGTAAATAAATTGAGAAAAAAATAGGTAAATAAATACAGAAAAATAGGTAAATTAGGTAGAGAAAAAATAGGTGTATAAATAGAGAAAAATAGGTAAATAAACCAAAGGAAAAAAGGTAAATAAAAAATAGGTAAATAAAATTAAAGGAAATAATAGGTAAATAAACAGAGAAAAATAGGTAATGAAGTAGAGAAAACAAAGTAGGTAAATAAATACAGAAAAAAGAGGTAAATAAACTAGAGAAAAGATAGGTGTATAAATAGAGAAAAATAGCTAATTAAAAAAATAGGTAAATAAAAAGAGGGAAAAAAAGTAAATAAATAGAGAAAACAAAGGAGGTAAATAAATAGAGAAAAATAGGTAAATAATTTAAAGAAAAAAACAGGCAAATAAATAGAGAAAAATAGGTAATGAAGTAGAGAAAACAAAGTAGGCAAATAAATACAGAAAAAAGAGGTAAATAACTAGAGAAAAAATAGGTAAATAAATAGAGAAAAAATAGGTAAATTATCTGGAGAAAAAATAGGTGTATAAATAGAGAAAAATAGGTAAATAAACCAAAGGAAAAAAGGTAAATAAAAAATAGGTAAATAAAATTAAAGGAAATAATAGGTAAATAAACAGAGAAAAATAGGTAATGAAGTAGAGAAAACAAAGTAGGTAAATAAATACAGAAAAAGAGGTAAATAAACTAGAGAAAAGATAGGTGTATAAATAGAGAAAAATAGCTAATTAAAAAAATAGGTAAATAAAAAGAGGGAAAAAAAGTAAATAAATAGAGAAAACAAAGGAGGTAAATAAATAGAGAAAAATAGGTAATGAAGTAGAGAAAACAAAGTAGGCAAATAAATACAGAAAAGAGAGGTAAATAACTAGAGAAAAAATAGGTAAATAAATAGAGAAAACAAAAGAGGTAAGTAAATAGAGAAAAAATAGGTAAAAAAAAGGGAAAAATAGGTAAATAAACAGAGAAAAATAGGTAAATAAGTAGAGAAAACAAAAGAGGTAAACAAATAGAGAAAAAATAGGAAAATAAATAGAGAAAGAATAGGTAAATAAATTAGGGAAAAAATGCTAAATAAATCAAGGAAAAAAGGTAAATAAAAAATAGGTAAAGAAATTAGAGGAAAAAATAGGTAAATAAATGAGAAAGAAAAATCGGTAAATAACTAGAGAAAAAAATTGTAAATAAACAGAGGAAAAAAAGAGGTAACTATATAGAGAAAAATAGGTAAATAAATAGAGAAAAAGTAGGTAAATAAAATAGGGAAAAATAGGTAAATAAACAGAGAAAAATAGGTAAATAAGTAGAGAAAACAAAAGAGGTAAACAATTAGAGAAAAAATAGGAAAATAAATAGAGAAAAAATAGGTAAATTATCTGGAGAAAAATCGGTGTATACATAGAGATAAATAGCTAAATAATTCAAAGAAAAAAAGGTAAATAAAAAAATAGGTAAAGAAATTTGAGGAAAAAATAGGTAAATAAATGAGAAAGAAAATGGGTAAATAACTAGAGAAAAAATTGGTAAATAAACAGAGGAAAAAAAGAGGTAACTAAATAGAGAAAAATAGGTAAATAAATAGAGAAAAAATAGGTAAATAAAATAGGGGAAAATAGGTAAATAAATAGAGAAAAATAGGTAAATAAATAGAGAAAAAGTAGGTAAATAAAATAGGGAAAAATAGGTAAATAAACAGAGAAAAATAGGTAAATAAGTAGAGAAAACAAAAGAGGTAAACAAGTAGAGACAAAATAGGAAAATAAATAGAGAAAAAATAGGTAAATTATCTGGAGAAAAAATCGGTGTATACATAGAGATAAATAGCTAAATAATTCAAAGAAAAAAAGGTAAATAAAAAAATAGGTAAAGAAATTTGAGGAAAAAATAGGTAAATAAATGAGAAAGAAAATGGGTAAATAACTAGAGAAAAAATTGGTAAATAAATAGAGGAAAAAAGAGGTAACTAAATAGAGAAAAATAGGTAAATAAATAGAGAAAAAATAGGTAAATAAAATAGGGGAAAATAGGTAAATAAATAGAGAAAAATAGGTAAATAAATAGAGAAAAAATAGGTGAATTATCTGGAGAAAAATAGGTGTATAAATAGAGAAAAATAGGTAAATAAACCAAAGGAAACGGGTAAATAAAAAAATAGGTATATAAATTAGAGGAAAAAATAGGTAACTAAACCGAACAAAAATAGGTAAATAAATGAGGGAAAAAATAGGTAAATATATAGAGAAAAATAGGAAAATAAATAGAGAAAACAAAAGAGGTAAATAAATAGAGAAAAAATATGGAAAAAATAGAGAAGAATAGGTAAATTAGGTAGAGCAAAAATAGGTGTATAAATAGAGAAAAATAGGTAAATAAATCAAAGAAAAAAAGGTATAAAAAAATAGGTAAAGAAATTAGAGGAAAAAATAGGTAAATAAATGAGAAAGAAAAATCGGTAAATAACTAGAGAAAAAAATGGTAAATAAACAGAGGAAAAAAAGAGGTAACTAAATAGAGAAAAATAGGTAAATAAATAGAGAAAAAATAGGTAAATAAAATAGGGGAAAATAGGTAAATAAATAGAGAAAAAATAGGTAAGTAAATTAGGGAAAAAATGCTAAATAAATCAAGGAAAAAAAGGTAAATAAAAAATAGGTAAATAAAATTAAAGGAAATAATAGGTAAATAAACAGAGAAAAATAGGTAATGAAGTAGAGAAAACAAAGTAGGTAAATAAATACAGAAAAAAGAGGTAAATAAACTAGAGAAAAGATAGGTGTATAAATAGAGAAAAATAGCTAATTAAAAAAATAGGTAAATAAAAAGAGGGAAAAAAGTAAATAAATAGAGAAAACAAAGGAGGTAATTAAATAGAGAAAAAATAGGTAAATAATTTAAAGAAAAAAACAGGCAAATAAATAGAGAAAAATAGGTAATGAAGTAGAGGAAACAAAGTAGGCAAATAAATACAGGAAAATGAGGTAAATCACTAGAGAAAAAATAGGTAAATAAATAGAGAAAACAAAAGAGGTAAATAAATAGAGAAAAAATAGGGAAATAAATAGAGAAAAATAGGTAAATTATCTAGAAAAAAAATAGGTGTATAAATATAGATAAATAGCTAAATAAATCAAAGAAAAAAGGTAAATAAAGCAATAGGTAAATGAATTAAAGGAAAAAATAGGTAAATAAATAGAGAAAAAATAGGTAAAAAATGAGAGAAAGAATAGGTAAATAACTAGAGAAAAAATAGGTAAATAAATAGAGAAAAACAGGTAAATAAACCAAAGGAAAGGAGGTAAATAAAAAAATAGGTATATAAATTAGAGGAAAAAATAGGTAAATAAACAGAGAAAAATAGGTAAATAAATAGAGAAAAACCAGGTAAATTATCTAGAGAAAAATAGGTAAATAAATAGAGAAAAACCAGGTAAATTATCTAGAGAAAAATAGGTAAATAAATAGAGAAAACAAAAGAGGTAAATAAATAGAGAAAAAAATAGGTAAATAAATACAGAAAAATAGGTAAATTAGGTAGAGAAAAAATAGGTGTATAAATAGAGAAAATAGGCAAATAAACCAAAGGAAAAAAGGTAAATAAAAAATAGGTAAATAAAATTAAAGGAAATAATAGGTAAATAAACAGAGAAAAATAGGTAATGAAGTAGAGAAAACAAAGTAGGTAAATAAATACAGAAAAAAGAGGTAAATAAACTAGAGAAAAGATAGGTGTATAAATAGAGAAAAATAGCTAATTAAAAAAATAGGTAAATAAAAAGAGGGAAAAAAGTAAATAAATAGAGAAAACAAAGGAGGTAAATAAATAGAGAAAAATAGGTAAATAATTTAAAGAAAAAAGCAGGCAAATAAACAGAGAAAAATAGGTAAATAAGTAGAGAAAACAAAAGAGGTAAACAAATAGAGAAAAAATAGGAAAATAAATAGAGAAAAAATAGGTAAATTATCTGGAGACAAAATAGGTGTGTACATAGAGATAAATAGCTAAATAAATCAAAGAAAAAAAGGTAAATAAAAAAATAGGTAAAGAAATTAGAGGAAAAAATAGTTAAATAAATGAGAAAGAAAACGGGTAAATAACTAGAGAAAAAATTGGTAAATAAATAGAGGAAAAAAAGAGGTGACTAAATAGAGAAAAATAGGTAAATAAATAGAGAAAACAAAAGAGGTAAACAAATAGAGAAAAAATAGGAAAATAAATAGAGAAAAAATAGGTAAATAAATAGAGAAAAAATAGGTAAATTATCTGGAGAAAAAATAGGTGTATAAATAGAGAAAAATAGGTAAATAAACCAAAGGAAAAAGGGTAAATAAAAAAATAGGTATATAAATTAGAGGAAAAAATAGGTAACTAAACCGAACAAAAATAGGTAAATAAATGAGGGGAAAAAATAGGTAAATATATAGAGAAAAAATAGGAAAATAAATAGAGAAAACAAAAGAGGTAAATAAATAGAGAAAAATATGGAAATAAATAGAGAAGAATAGGTAAATTAGGTAGAGAAAAAATAGGTGTATAAATAGAGAAAAATAGGTAAATAAACCAAAGGAAAAAAGGTATAAAAAAATAGGTAAAGAAATTAGAGGAAAAAATAGTTAAATAAATGAGAAAGAAAACGGGTAAATAACTAGAGAAAAAATTGGTAAATAAATAGAGGAAAAAAGAGGTAACTAAATAGAGAAAAATAGGTAAATAAATAGAGAAAAATAGGTAAATAAATTAGGGAAAAAATGCTAAATAAATCAAGGAAAAAAAGGTAAATAAAAAATAGGTAAAGAAATTAGAGGAAAAAATAGGTAAATAACTAGAGAAAAAAATGGTAAATAAACAGAGGAAAAAAAGAGGTAACTAAATAGAGAAAAATAGGTAAATAAATAGAGAAAAAATAGGTAAATAAAATAGGGGAAAATAGGTAAATAAATAGAGAAAAATAGGTAAATAAATTAGGGAAAAAATGCTAAATAAATCAAGGAAAAAAAGGTAAATAAAAAATAGGTAAATAAAATTAAAGGAAATAATAGGTAAATAAACAGAGAAAAATAGGTAATGAAGTAGAGAAAACAAAGTAGGTAAATAAATACAGAAAAAAGAGGTAAATAAACTAGAGAAAAGATAGGTGTATAAATAGAGAAAAATAGCTAATTAAAAAAATAGGTAAATAAAAAGAGGGAAAAAAAGTAAATAAATAGAGAAAACAAAGGAGGTAAATAAATAGAGAAAAATAGGTAAATAATTTAAAGAAAAAAACAGGCAAATAAATAGAGAAAAATAGGTAATGAAGTAGAGAAAACAAAGTATGCAAATAAATACAGAAAAAAGAGGTAAATAACTAGAGAAAAAATAGGTAAATAAATAGAGAAAACAAAAGAGGTAAATAAATAGAGAAAAAATAGGTAAATAAAATAGGGAAAAACAGGGAAATAAACAGAGAAAAATAGGTAAATAAGTAGAGAAAACAAAAGAGGTAAACAAATAGAGAAAAAATAGGAAAATAAATAGAGAAAAAATAGGTAAATTATCTGGAGAAAAAATAGGTGTATACATAGAGATAAATAGCTAAATAAATCAAAGAAAAAAAGGTATAAAAAAAATAGGTAAAGAAATTAGAGGAAAAAATAGTTAAATAAATGAGAAAGAAAACGGGTAAATAACTAGAGAAAAAATTGGTAAATAAATAGAGGAAAAAAGAGGTAACTAAATAGAGAAAAATAGGTAAATAAATAGAGAAAAAATAGGTAAATAAATTAGGGAAAAAATGCTAAATAAATCAAGGAAAAAAAGGTAAATAAAAAATAGGTAAATAAATGAGAAAGAAACATCGGTAAATAACTAGAGAAAAAAATGGTAAATAAACAGAGGAAAAAAAGAGGTAACTAAATAGAGAAAAATAGGTAAATAAATAGAGAAAAAATAGGTAAATAAAATAGGGAAAAATAGGTAAATAAACAGAGAAAAATAGGTAAATAAGTAGAGAAAACAAAAGAGGTAAACAAGTAGAGACAAAATAGGAAAATAAATAGAGAAAAAATAGGTAAATTATCTGGAGAAAAATCGGTGTATACATAGAGATAAATAGCTAAATAATTCAAAGAAAAAAAGGTATAAAAAAATAGGTAAAGAAATTAGAGGAAAAAATAGTTAAATAAATGAGAAAGAAAACGGGTAAATAACTAGAGAAAAAATTGGTAAATAAATAGAGGAAAAAAGAGGTAACTAAATAGAGAAAAATAGGTAAATAAATAGAGAAAAAATAGGTAAATAAATTAGGGAAAAAATGCTAAATAAATCAAGGAAAAAAAGGTAAATAAAAAATAGGTAAATAAATGAGAAAGAAAAATCGGTAAATAACTAGAGAAAAAAATGGTAAATAAACAGAGGAAAAAAAGAGGTAACTAAATAGAGAAAAATAGGTAAATAAATAGAGAAAAAATAGGTAAATAAAATAGGGAAAAATAGGTAAATAAACAGAGAAAAATAGGTAAATAAATAGAGAAAAACCAGGTAAATTATCTAGAGAAAAATAGGTAAATAAATAGAGAAAAACCAGGTAAATTATCTAGAGAAAAATAGGTAAATAAATAGAGAAAACAAAAGAGGTAAATAAATTGAGAAAAAAATAGGTAAATAAATACAGAAAAATAGGTAAATTAGGTAGAGAAAAAATAGGTGTATAAATAGAGAAAAATAGGTAAATAAACCAAAGGAAAAAAGGTAAATAAAAAATAGGTAAATAAAATTAAAGGAAATAATAGGTAAATAAACAGAGAAAAATAGGTAATGAAGTAGAGAAAACAAAGTAGGTAAATAAATACAGAAAAAAGAGGTAAATAAACTAGAGAAAAGATAGGTGTATAAATAGAGAAAAATAGCTAATTAAAAAAATAGGTAAATAAAAAGAGGGAAAAAAAGTAAATAAATAGAGAAAACAAAGGAGGTAATTAAATAGAGAAAAAATAGGTAAATAATTTAAAGAAAAAAACAGGCAAATAAATAGAGAAAAATAGGTAATGAAGTAGAGGAAACAAAGTAGGCAAATAAATACAGGAAAAAGAGGTAAATCACTAGAGAAAAAATAGGTAAATAAATAGAGAAAACAAAAGAGGTAAATAAATAGAGAAAAAATAGGGAAATAAATAGAGAAAAATAGGTAAATTATCTAGAAAAAAAATAGGTGTATAAATATAGATAAATAGCTAAATAAATCAAAGAAAAAAGGTAAATAAAGCAATAGGTAAATGAATTAAAGGAAAAAATAGGTAAATAAATAGAGAAAAAATAGGTAAAAAATGAGAGAAAGAATAGGTAAATAACTAGAGAAAAAATAGGTAAATAAATAAAGAAAAACAGGTAAATAAACCAAAGGAAAGAAGGTAAATAAAAAAATAGGTATATAAATTAGAGGAAAAAATAGGTAAATAAACAGAGAAAAATAGGTAAATAAATAGAGAAAAAACAGGTAAATTATCTAGAGAAAAATAGGTAAATGAATAGAGAAAAACCAGGTAAATTATCTAGAGAAAAATAGGTAAATAAATAGAGAAAACAAAAGAGGTAAACAAATAGAGAAAAAATAGGAAAATAAATAGAGAAAAAATAGGTAAATAAATAGAGAAAAAATAGGTAAATTATCTGGAGAAAAAATAGGTGTATAAATAGAGAAAAATAGGTAAATAAACCAAAGGAAAAAGGGTAAATAAAAAAATAGGTATATAAATTAGAGGAAAAAATAGGTAACTAAACCGAACAAAATTAGGTAAATAAATGAGGGGAAAAAATAGGTAAATATATAGAGAAAAAATAGGAAAATAAATAGAGAAAACAAAAGAGGTAAATAAATAGAGAAAAAATATGGAAATAAATAGAGAAGCATAGGTAAATTAGGTAGAGAAAAAATAGGTGTATAAATAGAGAAAAATAGGTAAATAAACCAAAGGAAAAAAGGTATAAAAAAATAGGTAAAGAAATTAGAGGAAAAAATAGTTAAATAAATGAGAAAGAAAACGGGTAAATAACTAGAGAAAAAATTGGTAAATAAATAGAGGAAAAAAGAGGTAACTAAATAGAGAAAAATAGGTAAATAAATAGAGAAAAATAGGTAAATAAATTAGGGAAAAAATGCTAAATAAATCAAGGAAAAAAAGGTAAATAAAAAATAGGTAAAGAAATTAGAGGAAAAAATAGGTAAATAACTAGAGAAAAAAATGGTAAATAAACAGAGGAAAAAAAGAGGTAACTAAATAGAGAAAAATAGGTAAATAAATAGAGAAAAAATAGGTAAATAAAATAGGGGAAAATAGGTAAATAAATAGAGAAAAATAGGTAAATAAATTAGGGAAAAAATGCTAAATAAATCAAGGAAAAAAAGGTAAATAAAAAATAGGTAAATAAAATTAAAGGAAATAATAGGTAAATAAACAGAGAAAAATAGGTAATGAAGTAGAGAAAACAAAGTAGGTAAATAAATACAGAAAAAAGAGGTAAATAAACTAGAGAAAAGATAGGTGTATAAATAGAGAAAAATAGCTAATTAAAAAAATAGGTAAATAAAAAGAGGGAAAAAAAGTAAATAAATAGAGAAAACAAAGGAGGTAATTAAATAGAGAAAAAATAGGGAAATAAATAGAGAAAAATAGGTAAATTATCTAGAAAAAAATAGGTGTATAAATATAGATAAATAGCTAAATAAATCAAAGAAGAAGGTAAATAAAGCAATAGGTAAATGAATTAAAGGAAAAAATAGGTAAATAAATAGAGAAAAAATAGGTAAAAAATGAGAGAAAGAATAGGTAAATAACTAGAGAAAAAATAGGTAAATAAATAGAGAAAAACAGGTAAATAAACCAAAGGAAAGAAGGTAAATAAAAAAATAGGTATATAAATTAGAGGAAAAAATAGGTAAATAAACAGAGAAAAATAGGTAAATAAATAGAGAAAAACCAGGTAAATTATCTAGAGAAAAATAGGTAAATAAATAGAGAAAAACCAGGTAAATTATCTAGAGAAAAATAGGTAAATAAATAGAGAAAACAAAAGAGGTAAATAAATTGAGAAAAAAATAGGTAAATAAACCAAAGGAAAAAGGGTAAATAAAAAAATAGGTATATAAATTAGAGGAAAAAATAGGTAAATATATAGAGAAAAAATAGGAAAATAAATAGAGAAAACAAAAGAGGTAAATAAATAGAGAAAAAATATGGAAATAAATAGAGAAGAATAGGTAAATTAGGTAGAGAAAAAATAGGTGTATAAATAGAGAAAAATAGGTAAATAAACCAAAGGAAAAAAGGTAAATAAAAAAATAGGTATATAAATTAGAGGGAAAAATAGGTAAATAAACAGAGAAAAAATAGGAAAATAAATAGAGAAAAAGTAGGTAAATTATCTAGAGAAAAATAGGTAAATAAATAGAGAAAACAAAAGAGGTAAATAACTAGAGAAAAAATAGGTAAATAAATAGAGAAAAAAGAGGTAAATAAATAGAGAAAAATAGGTAAATAAAATAGGGAAAAATAGTTAAATAAATAGAGAAAAAATAGGTAAATAAAATAGGGGAAAATAGGTAAATAAATAGAGAAAAAATAGGTAAATAAATAGAGAAAAAATAGGTAAATAAAATAGGGGAAAATAGGTAAATAAATAGAGAAAAAATAGGTAAATAAATTAGGGAAAAAATGCTAAATAAATCAAGGAAAAAAAGGTAAATAAAAAATAGGTAAAGAAATTAGAGGAAAAAATAGGTAAATAAATGAGAAAGAAAAATCGGTAAATAACTAGAGAAAAAATTGGTAAATAAACAGAGGAAAAAAAAGAGGTAACTAAATAGAGAAAAATAGGTAAATAAATAGAGAAAAAATAGGTAAATAAAATAGGGGAAAATAGGTAAATAAATAGAGAAAAAATAGGTAAATAAATTAGGGAAAAAATGCTAAATAAATCAAGGAAAAAAAGGTAAATAAAAAATAGGTAAAGAAATTAGAGGAAAAAATAGGTAAATAAATGAGAAAGAAAAATCGGTAAATAACTAGAGAAAAAATTGGTAAATAAACAGAGGAAAAAAAGAGGTAACTAAATAGAGAAAAATAGGTAAATAAATAGAGAAAAAATAGGTAAATAAAATAGGGAAAAATAGGTAAATAAACAGAGAAAAATAGGTAAATAAGTAGAGAAAAAATGGGAAAATAAATAGAGAAAAAATAGGTAAATTATCTGGAGAAAAAATCGGTGTATACATAGAGATAAATAGCTAAATAATTCAAAGAAAAAAAGGTAAATAAAAAAATAGGTATATAAATTAGAGGAAAAAATAGGTAAATAAACAGAGAAAAATAGGTAAATAAATAGAGAAAAACCAGGTAAATTATCTAGAGAAAAATAGGTAAATAAATAGAGAAAAACCAGGTAAATTATCTAGAGAAAAATAGGTAAATAAATAGAGAAAACAAAAGAGGTAAATAAATTGAGAAAAAAATAGGTAAATAAATACAGAAAAATAGGTAAATTAGGTAGAGAAAAAATAGGTGTATAAATAGAGAAAAATAGGTAAATAAACCAAAGGAAAAAAGGTAAATAAAAAATAGGTAAATAAAATTAAAGGAAATAATAGGTAAATAAACAGAGAAAAATAGGTAATGAAGTAGAGAAAACAAAGTAGGTAAATAAATACAGAAAAAAGAGGTAAATAAACTAGAGAAAAGATAGGTGTATAAATAGAGAAAAATAGCTAATTAAAAAAATAGGTAAATAAAAAGAGGGAAAAAAAGTAAATAAATAGAGAAAACAAAGGAGGTAAATAAATAGAGAAAAATAGGTAAATAATTTAAAGAAAAAAACAGGCAAATAAATAGAGAAAAATAGGTAATGAAGTAGAGAAAACAAAGTAGGCAAATAAATACAGAAAAAAGAGGTAAATAACTAGAGAAAAAATAGGTAAATAAATAGAGAAAAAATAGGTAAATTATCTGGAGAAAAAATAGGTGTATAAATAGAGAAAAATAGGTAAATAAACCAAAGGAAAAAGGGTAAATAAAAAAATAGGTATATAAATTAGAGGAAAAAATAGGTAACTAAACCGAACAAAAATAGGTAAATAAATGAGGGGAAAAAATAGGTAAATATATAGAGAAAAAATAGGAAAATAAATAGAGAAAACAAAAGAGGTAAATAAATAGAGAAAAAATATGGAAATAAATAGAGAAGAATAGGTAAATTAGGTAGAGAAAAAATAGGTGTATAAATAGAGAAAAATAGGTAAATAAACCAAAGGAAAAAAGGTAAATAAAAAAATAGGTATATAAATTAGAGGGAAAAATAGGTAAATAAACAGAGAAAAAATAGGAAAATAAATAGAGAAAAAGTAGGTAAATTATCTAGAGAAAAATAGGTAAATAAATAGAGAAAACAAAAGAGGTAAATAACTAGAGAAAAAATAGGTAAATAAATAGAGAAAAAAGAGGTAAATAAATAGAGAAAAATAGGTAAATAAAATAGGGAAAAATAGTTAAATAAATAGAGAAAAAATAGGTAAATAAAATAGGGGAAAATAGGTAAATAAATAGAGAAAAAATAGGTAAATAAATAGAGAAAAAATAGGTAAATAAAATAGGGGAAAATAGGTAAATAAATAGAGAAAAAATAGGTAAATAAATTAGGGAAAAAATGCTAAATAAATCAAGGAAAAAAAGGTAAATAAAAAATAGGTAAAGAAATTAGAGGAAAAAATAGGTAAATAAATGAGAAAGAAAAATCGGTAAATAACTAGAGAAAAAATTGGTAAATAAACAGAGGAAAAAAAAGAGGTAACTAAATAGAGAAAAATAGGTAAATAAATAGAGAAAAAATAGGTAAATAAAATAGGGGAAAATAGGTAAATAAATAGAGAAAAAATAGGTAAATAAATTAGGGAAAAAATGCTAAATAAATCAAGGAAAAAAAGGTAAATAAAAAATAGGTAAAGAAATTAGAGGAAAAAATAGGTAAATAAATGAGAAAGAAAAATCGGTAAATAACTAGAGAAAAAATTGGTAAATAAACAGAGGAAAAAAAGAGGTAACTAAATAGAGAAAAATAGGTAAATAAATAGAGAAAAAATAGGTAAATAAAATAGGGAAAAATAGGTAAATAAACAGAGAAAAATAGGTAAATAAGTAGAGAAAAAATGGGAAAATAAATAGAGAAAAAATAGGTAAATTATCTGGAGAAAAAATCGGTGTATACATAGAGATAAATAGCTAAATAATTCAAAGAAAAAAAAGGTAAATAAAAAAATAGGTATATAAATTAGAGGAAAAAATAGGTAAATAAACAGAGAAAAATAGGTAAATAAATAGAGAAAAACCAGGTAAATTATCTAGAGAAAAATAGGTAAATAAATAGAGAAAAACCAGGTAAATTATCTAGAGAAAAATAGGTAAATAAATAGAGAAAACAAAAGAGGTAAATAAATTGAGAAAAAAATAGGTAAATAAATACAGAAAAATAGGTAAATTAGGTAGAGAAAAAATAGGTGTATAAATAGAGAAAAATAGGTAAATAAACCAAAGGAAAAAAGGTAAATAAAAAATAGGTAAATAAAATTAAAGGAAATAATAGGTAAATAAACAGAGAAAAATAGGTAATGAAGTAGAGAAAACAAAGTAGGTAAATAAATACAGAAAAAAGAGGTAAATAAACTAGAGAAAAGATAGGTGTATAAATAGAGAAAAATAGCTAATTAAAAAAATAGGTAAATAAAAAGAGGGAAAAAAAGTAAATAAATAGAGAAAACAAAGGAGGTAAATAAATAGAGAAAAATAGGTAAATAATTTAAAGAAAAAAACAGGCAAATAAATAGAGAAAAATAGGTAATGAAGTAGAGAAAACAAAGTAGGCAAATAAATACAGAAAAAAGAGGTAAATAACTAGAGAAAAAATAGGTAAATAAATAGAGAAAAAATAGGTAAATTATCTGGAGAAAAAATAGGTGTATAAATAGAGAAAAATAGGTAAATAAACCAAAGGAAAAAGGGTAAATAAAAAAATAGGTATATAAATTAGAGGAAAAAATAGGTAACTAAACCGAACAAAAATAGGTAAATAAATGAGGGGAAAAAATAGGTAAATATATAGAGAAAAAATAGGAAAATAAATAGAGAAAACAAAAGAGGTAAATAAATAGAGAAAAAATATGGAAATAAATAGAGAAGAATAGGTAAATTAGGTAGAGAAAAAATAGGTGTATAAATAGAGAAAAATAGGTAAATAAACCAAAGGAAAAAAGGTAAATAAAAAAATAGGTATATAAATTAGAGGGAAAAATAGGTAAATAAACAGAGAAAAAATAGGAAAATAAATAGAGAAAAAGTAGGTAAATTATCTAGAGAAAAATAGGTAAATAAATAGAGAAAACAAAAGAGGTAAATAACTAGAGAAAAAATAGGTAAATAAATAGAGAAAAAAGAGGTAAATAAATAGAGAAAAATAGGTAAATAAAATAGGGAAAAATAGTTAAATAAATAGAGAAAAAAATAGGTAAATAAAATAGGGGAAAATAGGTAAATAAATAGAGAAAAAATAGGTAAATAAATAGAGAAAAAATAGGTAAATAAAATAGGGGAAAATAGGTAAATAAATAGAGAAAAAATAGGTAAATAAATTAGGGAAAAAATGCTAAATAAATCAAGGAAAAAAAGGTAAATAAAAAATAGGTAAAGAAAAGAGGAAAAAATAGGTAAATAAATGAGAAAGAAAAATCGGTAAATAACTAGAGAAAAAATTGGTAAATAAACAGAGGAAAAAAAAGAGGTAACTAAATAGAGAAAAATAGGTAAATAAATAGAGAAAAAATAGGTAAATAAAATAGGGAAAATAGGTAAATAAATAGAGAAAAAATAGGTAAATAAATTAGGGAAAAAATGCTAAATAAATCAAGGAAAAAAAGGTAAATAAAAAATAGGTAAAGAAATTAGAGGAAAAAATAGGTAAATAAATGAGAAAGAAAAATCGGTAAATAACTAGAGAAAAAATTGGTAAATAAACAGAGGAAAAAAAGAGGTAACTAAATAGAGAAAAATAGGTAAATAAATAGAGAAAAAATAGGTAAATAAAATAGGGAAAAATAGGTAAATAAACAGAGAAAAATAGGTAAATAAGTAGAGAAAACAAAAGAGGTATACAAGTAGAGAAAAAATGGGAAAATAAATAGAGAAAAAATAGGTAAATTATCTGGAGAAAAAATCGGTGTATACATAGAGATAAATAGCTAAATAATTCAAAGAAAAAAAGGTAAATAAAAAAATAGGTAAAGAAATTTGAGGAAAAAATAGGTAAATAAATGAGAAAGAAAATGGGTAAATAACTAGAGAAAAAATTGGTAAATAAACAGAGGAAAAAAAGATGTAACTAAATAGAGAAAAATAGGTCAATAAATAGAGAAAAAATAGGTAAATAAAATAGGGAAAAATAGGTAAATAAGTAGAGAAAACAAAAGAGGTAAACAAATAGAGAAAAATAGGAAATAAATAGAGAAAAAATAGGTAAATAAATAAAGAAAAAATAGGTAAATTATCTGGAGAAAAAATAGGTGTATACATAGAGATAAATAGCTAAATAAATCAAAGAAAAAAAGGTAAATAAAAAATAGGTAAAGAAATTAGAGGAAAAAATAGTTAAATAAATGAGAAAGAAAACGGGTAAATAACTAGAGAAAAAATTGGTAAATAAATAGAGGAAAAAAAGAGGTAACTAAATAGAGAAAAATAGGTAAATAAATAGAGAAAAAATAGGTAAATAAATTAAGGAAAAAATGCTAAATAAATCAAGGAAAAAAAGGTAAATAAAAAATAGGTAAAGAAATTAGAGGAAAAAATAGGTAAATAAATGAGAAAGAAAAATCGGTAAATAACTGGAGAAAAAATTGGTAAATAAACAGAGGAAAAAAAGAGGTAACTAAATAGAGAAAAATAGGTAAATAAATAGAGAAAAAAAGAATAGGTAAATAAATAGAGAAAAAATAGGTAAATAAAATAGGGAAAAATAGGTAAATAAGTAGAGAAAACAAAAGAGGTAAACAAATAGAGAAAAAATAGGAAAATAAATAGAGAAAAATAGGTAAATAAATAGAGAAAAAATAGGTAAATTATCTGGAGAAAAAATAGGTTTATAAATAGAGAAAAATAGGTAAATAAACCAAAGGAAAAAGGGTAAATAAAAAAATAGGTATATAAATTAGAGGAAAAAATAGGTAACTAAACCGAACAAAAATAGGTAAATAAATGAGGGAAAAAAATAGGTAAATATATAGAGAAAAAATAGGAAAATAAATAGAGAAAACAAAAGAGGTAAATATAGAGAAAAAATATGGAAATAAATAGAGAAGAATAGGTAAATTAGGTAGAGAAAAAATAGGTGTATAAATAGAGAAAAATAGGTAAATAAACCAAAGGAAAAAAGGTAAATAAAAAAATATGTATATAAATTAGAGGGAAAAATAGGTAAATAAACAGAGAAAAAATAGGTAAATAAATAGAGAAAAATAGGTAAATTATCTAGAGAAAAATAGGTAAATAAATAGAGAAAAATAGGTAAATAAATAGAGAAAACAAAAGAGGTAAATAAATAGAGAAAAAATAGGGAAATAAATAGAGAAAAATAGGTAAATTATCTAGAGAAAGAATAGGTGTATAAATATAGATAAATAGCTAAATAAATCAAAGAAAAAAGGTAAATAAAGCAATAGGTAAATAAATTAAAGGAAAAAATAGGTAAATAAATAGAGAAAAAATAGGTAAAAAATGAGAGAAAGAATAGGTAAATAACTAGAGAAAACATAGGTAAATAAATAGAGAAAAACAGGTAAATAAACCAAAGGAAAGAAGGTAAATAAAAAAATAGGTATATAAATTAGAGGAAAAAATAGGTAAATAAACAGAGAAAAATAGGTAAATAAATAGAGAAAAACCAGGTAAATTATCTAGAGAAAAATAGGTAAATAAATAGAGAAAACAAAAGAGGTAAATAAATAGAGAAAAACATAGGTAATTAAATACAGAAAAATAGGTAAATTAGGTAGAGAAAAAATAGGTGTATAAATAGAGAAAAATAGGTAAATAAACCAAAGGAAAAAAGGTAAATAAAAAATAGGTAAATAAATTAGACGAAATAATAGGTAAATAAACAGAGAAAAATAGGTAATGAAGTAGAGAAAACAAAGTAGGCAAATAAATACAGAAAAAAGAGGTAAATAACTAGAGAAAAAATAGGTAAATAAATAGAGAAAACAAAAGAGGTAAATAAATAGAGAAAAAATAGGTAAATAAAATAGGGAAAAATAGGTAAATAAACAGAGAAAAATAGGTAAATAAGTAGAGAAAACAAAAGAGGTAAACAAATAGAGAAAAAATAGGAAAATAAATAGAGAAAAAATGGGTAAATAAATTAGGGAAAAAATGCTAAATAAATCAAGGGAAAAAAGGTAAATAAAAAATTGGTAAAGAAATTAGAGGAAAAAATAGGTAAATAAATGAGAAAGAAAAATCGGTAAATAACTAGAGAAAAATTTGGTAAATAAACAGAGGAAAAAAAGAGGTAACTAAGTAGAGAAAAATTGGTAAATAAATAGAGAAAAAATAGGTAAATAAAATAGGGAAAAATAGGTAAATAAACAGAGAAAAATAGGTAAATAAGTAGAGAAAACAAAAGAGGTAAACAAGTAGAGAAAAAATAGGAAAATAAATAGAGAAAAAATAGGTAAATTATCTGGAGAAAAAGTAGGTGTATACATAGAGATAAATAGCTAAATAAATCAAAGAAAAAAAGGTATAAAAAAAATAGGTAAAGAAATTAGAGGAAAAAATAGTTAAATAAATGAGAAAGAAAACGGGTAAATAACTAGAGAAAAAATTGGTAAATAAATAGAGGAAAAAAGAGGTAACTAAATAGAGAAAAATAGGTAAATAAATAGAGAAAAAATAGGTAAATAAATTAGGGAAAAAATGCTAAATAAATCAAGGAAAAAAAGGTAAATAAAAAATAGGTAAATAAATGAGAAAGAAAAATCGGTAAATGACTAGAGAAAAAAATGGTAAATAAACAGAGGAAAAAAAGAGGTAACTAAATAGAGAAAAATAGGTAAATAAATAGAGAAAAAATAGGTAAATAAAATAGGGAAAAATAAGTAAATAAACAGAGAAAAATAGGTAAATAAGTAGAGAAAACAAAAGAGGTAAACAAGTAGAGAAAAAATAGGAAAATAAATAGAGAAAAAATAAGTAAATTATCTGGAGAAAAAATCGGTGTATACATAGAGATAAATAGCTAAATAATTCAAAGAAAAAAGGTAAATAAAAAAATAGGTAAAGAAATTTGAGGAAAAAATAGGTAAATAAACAGAGAAAAATAGGTAATGAAGTATAGAAAACAAAGTAGGTAAATAAATACAGAAAAAAGAGGTAAATAAACTAGAGAAAAAATAGGTGTATAAATAGAGAAAAATAGCTAATTAAAAAAAATAGGTAAATAAATAGAGGGAAAAAAAAGGTAAATAAATAGAGAAAAGAAAGGAGGTAAATAAATAGAGAAAAATAGGTAAATAATTTAGAGAAAAAAATAGGCAAATAAATAGAGAAAAATAGGTAATGAAGTAGAGAAAACAAAGTAGGTAAATAAATACAGAAAAAAGAGGTAAATAACTAGAGAAAAAATAGGTATATAAATAGAGAAAACAAAAGAGGTAAATAAATAGAGAAAAAATAGGTAAATAAAATAGGGAAAAATAGGTAAATAAACAGAGAAAAATAGGTAAATAAGTAGAGAAAACAAATAAGCGAAACAAATAGAGAAAAAATAGGAAAATAAATAGAGAAAAAATAGGTAAATTATCTGGAGAAAAAATAGGTGTATAAATAGAGAAAATAGGTAAATAAACCAAAGGAAAAAAGGTAAATAAAAAAATAGGTAAATAAATTAGAGGATAAAATAGGTAACTAAACAGTGCAAAAATAGGTAAATAAATGACAGAAAAAAATAGGTAAATATATAGAGAAAAAATAGGAAAATAAATAGAGAAAACAAAAGAGGAAAATAAATAGAGAAAAATAGGGAAATAAATACAGAAGAATAGGTAAATTAGGTAGAGAAAAAATAGGTGTATAAATAGAGAAAAATAGTTAAATAAACCAAAGGAAAAAAGGTAAATAAAAAAATATGTATATAAATTAGAGGGAAAAATAGGTAAATAAACAGAGAAAAAATAGGTAAATAAATAGAGAAAAATAGGTAAATTATCTAGAGAAAAATAGGTAAATAAATAGAGAAAAATAGGTAAATAAATAGAGAAAACAAAAGAGGTAAATAAATAGAGAAAAAATAGGGAAATAAATAGAGAAAAATAGGTAAATTATCTAGAGAAAGAATAGGTGTATAAATATAGATAAATAGCTAAATAAATCAAAGAAAAAAGGTAAATAAAGCAATAGGTAAATAAATTAAAGGAAAAAATAGGTAAATAAATAGAGAAAAAATAGGTAAAAAATGAGAGAAAGAATAGGTAAATAACTAGAGAAAACATAGGTAAATAAATAGAGAAAAACAGGTAAATAAACCAAAGGAAAGAAGGTAAATAAAAAAATAGGTATATAAATTAGAGGAAAAAATAGGTAAATAAACAGAGAAAAATAGGTAAATAAATAGAGAAAAACCAGGTAAATTATCTAGAGAAAAATAGGTAAATAAATAGAGAAAACAAAAGAGGTAAATAAATAGAGAAAAACATAGGTAATTAAATACAGAAAAATAGGTAAATTAGGTAGAGAAAAAATAGGTGTATAAATAGAGAAAAATAGGTAAATAAACCAAAGGAAAAAAGGTAAATAAAAAATAGGTAAATAAATTAGACGAAATAATAGGTAAATAAACAGAGAAAAATAGGTAATGAAGTAGAGAAAACAAAGTAGGCAAATAAATACAGAAAAAAGAGGTAAATAACTAGAGAAAAAATAGGTAAATAAATAGAGAAAACAAAAGAGGTAAATAAATAGAGAAAAAATAGGTAAATAAAATAGGGAAAAATAGGTAAATAAACAGAGAAAAATAGGTAAATAAGTAGAGAAAACAAAAGAGGTAAACAAATAGAGAAAAAATAGGAAAATAAATAGAGAAAAAATGGGTAAATAAATTAGGGAAAAAATGCTAAATAAATCAAGGGAAAAAAGGTAAATAAAAAATTGGTAAAGAAATTAGAGGAAAAAATAGGTAAATAAATGAGAAAGAAAAATCGGTAAATAACTAGAGAAAAATTTGGTAAATAAACAGAGGAAAAAAAGAGGTAACTAAGTAGAGAAAAATTGGTAAATAAATAGAGAAAAAATAGGTAAATAAAATAGGGAAAAATAGGTAAATAAACAGAGAAAAATAGGTAAATAAGTAGAGAAAACAAAAGAGGTAAACAAGTAGAGAAAAAATAGGAAAATAAATAGAGAAAAAATAGGTAAATTATCTGGAGAAAAAATCGGTGTATACATAGAGATAAATAGCTAAATAATTCAAAGAAAAAAAGGTAAATAAAAAAATAGGTAAAGAAATTTGAGGAAAAAATAGGTAAATAAATGAGAAAGAAAATGGGTAAATAACTAGAGAAAAAATTGGTAAATAAATAGAGGATAAGAAGAGGTAACTAAATAGAGAACAAAACGTAAATAAATAGAGAAAAAATAGGTAAATAAAATAGGGAAAAATTGCTAAATAAATCAAGGAAAAAAGGTAAATAAAAAATAGGTATAGAAATTAGAGGAAAAAAAAGGTAAATAAATGAGAAGAAAAATGGGTAAATAACTAGAGAAAAAATTGGTAAATAAACAGAGGAAAGCAAGAGGTAACTAAATAGAGAGAAATATGTAAATAAATAGAGAAAAAATAGGTAAATAAAATAGGGAAAAATAGGTAAATAAACAAAGAAAAATAGGTAAATAAGTAGAGAAAACAAAAGAGGTAAACAAATAGAGAAAAAATAGGAAAATAAATAGAGAAAAAATAGGTAAATAAATAGAGAAAAAATAGGTAAATTATCTGGAGAAAAAATTGGTGTATAAATAGAGAAAAATAGGTAAATAAACCAAAGGAAAAAAGGTAAGTAAAAAAATAGGTAAAGAAATTAGAGGAAAAAATAGGTAACTAAACCGAGCAAAAATAGGTAAATAAATGAGAGAAAAAAATAGGTAAATATATAGAGAAAAAATAGGAAAATAAATAGAGACAAAATAGGGAAATAAATACAGAAGAATAGGTAAATTAGGTAGAGAAAAAATAGGTGTATAAATAGAGAAAAATAGGTAAATAAACCAAAGGAAAAAGGGTAAATAAAAAAATAGGTATATAAATTAGAGGGAAAAATAGGTAAATGAACAGAGAAAAAATAGGTAAATAAATAGAGAAAAATAGGTAAATTATCTAGAGAAACATAGGTAAATAAATAGAGAAAACAAAAGAGGTAAATAACTAGAGAAAAAATAGGTAAATAAATAGAGAAAAAAATAGGTAAATATATAGAGAAAAAATAGGAAAATAAATATAGAAAACAAAAGAGGTAAATAAATAGAGAAAAAATAGGGAAATAAATAGAGAAAAATAGGTAAATTAGCTAGAGAAAAAATAGGTGTATAAATAGAGAAAAATAGCTAATTAAAAAAAATAGTTAAATAAATAGAGGGAAAAAAGGTAAATAAATAGAGAAAACAAAAGAGGTAAACAAATAGAGAAAAAATCGGAAAATAAATAGAAAAAAAATAGGTAAATTATCTGGAGAAAAAATAGGTGTATACATAGAGATAAATAGCTAAATAAATCAAAGAAAAAAAGGTAAATAAAAAAATAGGTAAAGAAATTAGAGGAAAAAATTGTTAAATAAATGAGAAAGAAAACGGGTAAATAACTAGAGAAAAAATTGGTAAATAAATAGAGGAAAAAAGAGGTAACTAAATAGAGAAAAATAGATAAATAAATAGAGAAAAGTAGGTAAATAAAATAATGAAAAATAGGTAAATAAATAGAGAAAAATAGGTAAATAAAATAGGGAAAAATTGCTAAATAAATCATGGAAAAAAAGGTAAATAAAAAATAGGTAAAGAAATTAGAGGAAAAAATAGGTAAATAAATGAGAAAGAAAAATGGGTAAATAACTAGAGAAAAAATTGGTAAATAAACAGAGGAAAAAAAGAGGTAACTAAATAGAGAAAAATAGGTAAATAAATAGAGAAAAATAGGTAAATAAAATAGGGAAAATAGGTAAATAAACAGAGAAAAATAGGTAAATATGTAGAGAAAACAAAAGAGGTAAACAAATAGAGAAAAAATAGGAAAATAAATAGAGAAAAATAGGTAAATTATCTGGAGAAAAAAAGAGGTTTATAAATAGAGAAAAATAGATAAATAAATCAAGGGAAAAAGGTAAATAAAAAAATAGGTAAATAAATTAGAGGAAAAAATAGGTAACTAAACCGAGCAAAAATAGGTAAATAAATGAGAGAAAAAAATAGGTAAATATATAGAGAAAAAATAGGAAAATAAATAGAGAAAACAAAAGAGGTAAATAAATAAAGAAAAAATAGGGAAATAAATACAGAAGAATAGGTAAATTAGGTAGAGAAAAAATAGGTGTATAAATAGAGAAAAATAGGTAAATAAACCAAAGGAAAAAAGGTAAATAAAAAAATAGGTATATAAATTAGAGGGAAAAATAGGTAAATAAATGAGAAAGAAAATGGGTAAATAACTAGAGAAAAAATTGGTAAATAAATAGAGGATAAGAAGAGGTAACTAAATAGAGAACAAAACGTAAATAAATAGAGAAAAAATAGGTAAATAAAATAGGGAAAAATTGATAAATAAATCAAGGAAAAAAGGTAAATAAAAAATAGGTAAAGAAATTAGAGGAAAAAAAAGGTAAATAAATGAGAAGAAAAATGGATAAATAACTAGAGAAAAAATTGGTAAATAAACAGAGGAAAGCAAGAGGTAACTAAATAGAGAGAAATAGGTAAATAAATAGAGAAAAAATAGGTAAATAAAATAGGGAAAAATAGGTAAATAAACAGAGAAAAATAGGTAAATAAGTAGAGAAAACAAAAGAGGTAAACAAATAGAGAAAAAATAGGAAAATAAATAGAGAAAAAATAGGTAAATAAATAGAGAAAAATAGGTAAATTATCTGGAGAAAAAATTGGTGTATAAATAGAGAAAAATAGTTAAATAAACCAAAGGAAAAAAGGTAAATAAAAAAATATGTATATAAATTAGAGGGAAAAATTGGTAAATAAACAGAGAAAAAATAGGTAAATAAATAGAGAAAAATAGGTAAATTATCTAGAGAAAAATAGGTAAATAAATAGAGAAAACAAAAGAGGTAAATAAATAGAGAAAAATAGGGAAATAAATAGAGAAAAATAGGTAAATTATCTAGAGAAAAAATAGGTGTATAAATATAGATAAATAGCTAAATAAATCAAAGAAAAAAGGTAAATAAAGCAATAGGTAAATAAATTAAAGGAAAAAATAGGTAAATAAATAGAGAAAAAATAGGTAAAAAATGAGAGAAAGAATAGGTAAATAACTAGAGAAAACATAGGTAAATAAATAGAGAAAACAGGTAAATAAACCAAAGGAAAGAAGGTAAATAAAAAAATAGGTATATAAATTAGAGGAAAAAATAGGTAAATAAACAGAGAAAAACAGGTAAATAAATAGAGAAAAACCAGGTAAATTATCTAGAGAAAAATAGGTAAATAAATAGAGAAAACAAAAGAGGTAAATAAATTGAGAAAAACATAGGTAATTAAATACAGAAAAATAGGTAAATTAGGTTGAGAAAAAATAGGTGTATAAATATAGAAAAATAGGTAAATAAACCAAAGGAAAAAAGGTAAATAAAAAATAGGTAAATAAATTAGACGAAATAATAGGTAAAAAAACAGAGAAAAATAGGTAATGAAGTAGAGAAAACAAAGTAGGCAAATAAATACAGAAAAAGAGGTAAATAACTAGAGAAAAAATAGGTAAATAAATAGAGAAAACAAAAGAGGTAAATAAATAGAGAAAAAATAGGTAAATTATCTGGAGAAAAAATAGGTGTATACATAGAGATAAATAGCTAAATAAATCAAAGAAAAAAAGGTAAATAAAAAAATAGGTAAAGAAATTAGAGGAAAAAATAGGTAAATAAATGAGAAAGAAAATGGGTAAATAACTAGAGAAAAAATTGGTAAATAAATAGAGGAAAAAAGAGGTAACTAAATAGAGAAAAATAGGTAAATAAATAGAGAAAAAATAGGTAAATAAAATAGGGGAAAATAGGTAAATAAATAGAGAAAAAATAGGTAAATAAAATAGGGAAAAAATGCTAAATAAATCAAGGAAAAAAGGTAAATAAAAAATAGGTAAAGAAATTAGAGGAAAAAATAGGTAAATAAATGAGAAAGAAAAATGGGTAAATAACTAGAGAAAAAATTGGTAAATAAACAGAGGAAGAAAAGAGGTATCTAAATAGAGAAAAATAGGTAAATAAATGGAGAAAAATAGGTAAATAAAATAGGGAAAATAGGTAAATAAACAGAGAAAAATAGGTAAATAAGTAGAGAAAACAAAAGAGGTAAACAAATAGAGAAAAAATAGGGAAAAAATAGAGAAAAAATAGGTAAATAATCTGGAGAAAAAATAGGTTCATAAATAGAGAAAAATAGGTAAATAAATCAAGGAAAAAAGGTGAATAAAAAAATTGGTAAATAAATTAGAGGAAAAAATAGGTAAATAAACAGAGAAAAATAGGTAATGAAGTAGAGAAAACAAAGTAGGTAAATAAATACAGAAAAAAGAGGTAAATAAACTAGAGAAAAAATAGGTGTATAAATAGAGAAAAATAGCTAATTAAAAAAAATAGGTAAATAAATAGAGGGAAAAAAGGTAAATAAATAGAGAAAAGAAAGGAGGTAAATAAATAGAGAAAAATAGGTAAATAATTTAGAGAAAAAAATAGGCAAATAAATAGAGAAAATAGGTAATGAAGTAGAGAAAACAAAGTAGGCAAATAAATACAGAAAAAAGAGGTAAATAACTAGAGAAAAAATAGGTAAATAAATAGAGAAAAAATAGGTAAATTATCTGGAGAAAAAATAGGTGTATAAATAGAGAAAATAGGTAAATAAACCAATGGAAAAATGGTAAATAAAAAAATAGGTAAATAAATTAGAGGATAAAATAGGTAACTAAACAGTGCAAAAATAGGTAAATAAATGACAGAAAAAAATAGGTAAATATATAGAGAAAAAATACGAAAATAAATAGAGAAAACAAAAGAGGAAAATAAATAGAGAAAAAATAGGGAAATAAATACAGAAGAATAGGTAAATTAGGTAGAGAAAAAATAGGTGTATAAATAGAGAAAAATAGTTAAAGAAACCAAAGGAAAAAAGGTAAATAAAAAAATATGTATATAAATTAGAGGGAAAAATAGGTAAATAAACAGAGAAAAAATAGGTAAATAAATAGAGAAAAATAGGTAAATTAACTAGAGAAAAAATAGGTAAATAAATAGAGAAAACAAAAGAGGTAAATAAATAGAGAAAAACATAGGTAATTAAATACAGAAAAATAGGTAAATTAGGTTGAGAAAAAATAGGTGTATAAATAGAGAAAAATAGGTAAATAAACCAAAGGAAAAAAGGTAAATAAAAAATAGGTAAATTAGACGAAATAATAGGTAAATAAAATAGGGAAAAATAGATAAATAAACAGAGAAAAATAGGTAAATAAGTAGAGAAAACAAAAGAGGTAAACAAATAGAGAAAAAATAGGAAAATAAATAGAGAAAAAATGGGTAAATAAATTAGGGCAAAAATGCTAAATAAATCAAGGGAAAAAAGGTAAATAAAAAATTGGTAAAGAAATTAGAGGAAAAAATAGGTAAATAAATGAGAAAGAAAAATCGGTAAATAACTAGAGAAAAATTTGGTAAATAAACAGAGGAAAAAAGAGGTAACTAAGTAGAGAAAAATTGGTAAATAAATAGAGAAAAAATAGGTAAATAAAATAGGGAAAAATAGGTAAATAAACAGAGAAAAATAGGTAAATAAGTAGAGAAAACAAAAGAGGTAAACAAGTAGAGAAAAAATAGGAAAATAAATAGAGAAAAAATAGGTAAATTATCTGGAGAACAAATCGGTGTATACATAGAGATAAATAGCTAAATAATTCAAAGAAAAAAAGGTAAATAAAAAAATAGGTAAAGAAATTTGAGGAAAAAATAGGTAAATAAATAGAGAAAAAATAGGTAAATAAACAGAGAAAAATAGGTAAATAAATAGAGAAAAACCAGGTAAATTATCTAGAGAAAAATAGGTAAATAAATAGAGAAAACAAAAGAGGTAAATAAATAGAGAAAAACATAGGTAATTAAATACAGAAAAATAGGTAAATTAGGTTGAGAAAAAATAGGTGTATAAATAGAGAAAAATAGGTAAATAAACCAAAGGAAAAAAGGTAAATAAAAAATAGGTAAATAAATTAGACGAAATAATAGGTAAATAAAATAGGGAAAAATAGATAAATAAACAGAGAAAAATAGGTAAATAAGTAGAGAAAACAAAAGAGGTAAACAAATAGAGAAAAAATAGGAAAATAAATAGAGAAAAAATGGGTAAATAAATTAGGGCAAAAATGCTAAATAAATCAAGGGAAAAAAGGTAAATAAAAAATTGGTAAAGAAATTAGAGGAAAAAATAGGTAAATAAATGAGAAAGAAAAATCGGTAAATAACTAGAGAAAAATTTGGTAAATAAACAGAGGAAAAAAAGAGGTAACTAAGTAGAGAAAAAATAGGAAAATAAATAGAGAAAAAATAGGTAAATTATCTGGAGAAAAAATCGGTGTATACATAGAGATAAATAGCTAAATAATTCATAGAAAAAAAGGTAAATAAAAAAATAGGTAAAGAAATTTGAGGAAAAAATAGGTAAATAAATGAGAAAGAAAATGGGTAAATAACTAGAGAAAAAATTGGTAAATAAATAGAGGATAAGAAGAGGTAACTAAATAGAGAACAAAACGTAAATAAATAGAGAAAAAATAGGTAAATAAAATAGGGAAAAATTGCTAAATAAATCAAGGAAAAAAGGTAAATAAAAAATAGGTATAGAAATTAGAGGAAAAAAAAGGTAAATAAATGAGAAGAAAAATGGGTAAATAACTAGAGAAAAAATTGGTAAATAAACAGAGGAAAGCAAGAGGTAACTAAATAGAGAGAAATAGGTAAATAAATAGAGAAAAAATAGGTAAATAAAATAGGGAAAAATAGGTAAATAAACAGAGAAAAATAGGTAAATAAGTAGAGAAAACAAAAGAGGTAAACAAATAGAGAAAAAATAGGAAAATAAGTAGAGAAAAAATAGGTAAATGAATAGAGAAAAAATAGGTAAATTATCTGGAGAAAAAATTGGTGTATAAATAGAGAAAAATAGGTAAATAAACCAAAGGAAAAAAGGTAAATAAAAAAATAGGTAAAGAAATTAGAGGAAAAAATAGGTAACTAAACCGAGCAAAAATAGGTAAATAAATGAGA
>NW_027485595.1:0-34001 GCF_050908995.1 Andrena cerasifolii
GAGTAAAACGAGTAAAACGAGTAAAACGAGTAAAACGAGTAAAACGAGTAAAACGAGTAAAACGAGTAAAACGAGTAAAACGAGTAAAACGAGTAAAACGAGTAATACGAGTAAAACGAGTAAAACGAGTAAAACGAGTAAAACGAGTAAAACGAGTAAAACGAGTAAAACGAGTAAAACGAGTAAAACGAGTAAAACGATTAAAACGAGTAAAACGAGTAAAACGAGTAAACCGAGTAAAACGAGTAAACCGAGTAAAACGGGTAAAACGAGTAAAACTAGTAAAACGAGTAAATCGAGCAAAACGAGCAAAACTAGTAAAACGAGTAAAACGAGTAAAACGAGTAAAACGAGTAAAACTAGTAAAACGAGTAAACCGAGTAAAACGAGTAAACCGAGTAAAACGGGTAAAACGAGTAAAACGAGTAAAACGAGTAAAACGATTAAATCGAGTAAAACGAGTAAAACGAGTAAAACGAGTAAAACGAGTAAAACGAGTAAAACGAGTAAAACGAGTAAAACGAGCAAAACTAGTAAAACTAGTAAAACGAGTAAATCGAGCAAAACGAGCAAAACTAGTAAAACGAGTAAAACGAGTAAAACGAGTAAAACGAGTAAAACGAGTAAAACTAGTAAAACGAGTAAAACGAGTGATACGACTAAAACGAGTAAAACGAGTAAAACGAGTAAAACGAGTAAAACGAGTAAAACGAGTAAAACGGGTATACGAGTAAAACGAGTAAAACTAGTAAAACGAGTAAAACGAGTGATACGACTAAAACGAGTAAAACAAGTAAAACAAGTAAAACGAGTAAAACGAGTAAAACGAGTAAAACGAGTAAAACGAGTAAAACGAATAAAACGAGTAAAACGAGTAAAACGAGTAAAACGAGTAAAACGAGTAAAACGAGTAAAACGAGTAAAGCGAGTAAAACGAGTAAAACGAGTAAAACGAGTAAAACGAGTAAAACGAGTAAAACGGGTATACGAGTAAAACGAGTAAAACTAGTAAAACGAGTAAAACGAGTGATACGACTAAAACGAGTAAAACGAGTAAAACTAGTAAAACGAGTAAAACGAGTAAAACGAGTAAAACGAGTAAAACGAGTAAAACGAGTAAAACGAGTAAAACGAGTAAAACGAGTAAAACGAGTAAAACGGGTATACGAGTAAAACGAGTAAAACTAGTAAAACGAGTAAAACGAGTGATACGACTAAAACGAGTAAAACGAGTAAAACTAGTAAAACGAGTAAAACGAGTAAAACGAGTAAAACGAGTAAAACGAGTAAAACGAGTAAATCGAGTAAAACGAGTAAAACGAGTAAAACGAGCAAAACTAGTAAAACTAGTAAAACGAGTAAAACGAGCATAACGAGCAAAACTAGTAAAACGAGTAAAACGACTAAAACGAGTAAAACGAGTAAAACTAGTAAAACGAGTAAAACGAGTAAAACGAGTAAAACGAGTAAAACGAGTAAAACGAGTAAAACGGGTAAACGAGTAAAACGAGTAAAACTAGTAAAACGAGTAAAACGAGTAATACGAGTAAAACGAGTAAAACGAGTAAAATGAGTAAAACGGGTAAACGAGTAAAACGAGTAAAACTAGTAAAACGAGTAAAACGAGTAAAACGAGTAAAACGAGTAAAACGAATAAAACGAGTAAAACGAGTAAAACGAGTAAAACGAGTAAAACGAGTAAAACGAGTAAAACGAATAAAACGAGTAAAACGAGTAAAACGAGTAAAACGAGTAAAACGAGTAAAACGAGTAAAACGAGTAAAGCGAGTAAAACGAGTAAAACGAGTAAAACGAGTAAAACGGGTATACGAGTAAAACGAGTAAAACTAGTAAAACGAGTAAAACGAGTGATACGACTAAAACGAGTAAAACGAGTAAAACTAGTAAAACGAGTAAAACGAGTAAAACGAGTAAAACGAGTAAAACGAGTAAAACGAGTAAAACGAGTAAAACGAGTAAAACGAGTAAAACGAGTAAAACGGGTATACGAGTAAAACGAGTAAAACTAGTAAAACGAGTAAAACGAGTGATACGACTAAAACGAGTAAAACGAGTAAAACTAGTAAAACGAGTAAAACGAGTAAAACGAGTAAAACGAGTAAAACGAGTAAAACGAGTAAATCGAGTAAAACGAGTAAAACGAGTAAAACGAGCAAAACTAGTAAAACTAGTAAAACGAGTAAAACGAGCATAACGAGCAAAACTAGTAAAACGAGTAAAACGACTAAAACGAGTAAAACGAGTAAAACTAGTAAAACGAGTAAAACGAGTAAAACGAGTAAAACGAGTAAAACGAGTAAAACGAGTAAAACGGGTAAACGAGTAAAACGAGTAAAACTAGTAAAACGAGTAAAACGAGTAATACGAGTAAAACGAGTAAAACGAGTAAAATGAGTAAAACGGGTAAACGAGTAAAACGAGTAAAACTAGTAAAACGAGTAAAACAAGTAAAACGAGTAAAACGAGTAAAACGAGTAAAACGAGTAAAACGAGTAAAACGAGTAAAACGAATAAAACGAGTAAAACGAGTAAAACGAGTAAAACGAGTAAAACGAGCAAAACTAGTAAAACGAGTAAAACGAGTAAAACGAGTAAAACGAGTAAAACGAGTAAAACGAGTAAAACGAGTAAAACGAGTAAAACTAGTAAAACTAGTAAAACGAGTAAAACGAGTAATACGAGTAATACGAGTAAAACGAGTAAAACGAGTAAAACGAGTAAAACGAGTAAAACGAGTAAAACGAGTAAAACGAGTAAAACGAGTAAAACGAGTAAAACGAGTAAAACGAGTAAAACGAGTAAAACGAGTAAAACTAGTAAAACGAGTAAACCGAGTAAAACGAGTAAACCGAGTAAAACGAGTAAAACGAATAAAACGAGTAAAACGAGTAAAACGAATAAAACGAGTAAAACGAGTAAAACGAGTAAAACGAGTAAAACGAGTAAAACGAGTAAAACGAGTAAAACGAGTAAAACGAGTAAAACGAGTAAAACGAGTAAAACGAGTAAAACGAATAAAACGAGTAAAACGAGTAAAACGAGTAAAACGAGTAAAACGAGTAAAACGAGTAAAACGAGTAAAACGAGTAAAACGAGTAAAACGAGTAAAACTAGTAAAACGAGTAAAACTAGTCAAACGAGTAAAACGAGTAAAACGAGTAAAACGAGTAATACGAGTAATACGAGTAAAACGAGTAAAACGAGTAAAACGAGTAAAACGAGTAAAACGAGTAAAACGAGTAAAACGAGTAAAACGAGTAAAACGAGTAAAACGAGTAAAACGAGTAAAACGAGTAAAACGAGTAAAACGAGTAATACGAGTAATACGAGTAAAACGAGTAAAACGAGTAAAACGAGTAAAACGAGTAAAATGAGTAAAACGAGTAAAACGATTAAAACGAGTAAAACGAGTAAAACGAGTAAAACTAGTAAAACGAGTAAACCGAGTAAAACGAGTAAACCGAGTAAAACGGGTAAAACGAGTAAAACGAATAAAACGAGTAAAACGAGTAAAACGAGTAAAACGAGTAAAACTAGTAAAACGAGTAAAACGAGTGATACGACTAAAACGAGTAAAACGAGTAAAACGAGTAAAACTAGTAAAACGAGTAAAACGAGTAAAACTAGTAAAACGAGTAAAACAAGTAATACGAGTAAAACGAGTAAAACGAGTAAAACGAGTAAAACGAGTAAAACGAGTAAAACGGGTATACGAGTAAAACGAGTAAAACCAGTAAAACGAGTAAAACGAGTGATACGACTAAAACGAGTAAAACGAGTAAAACTAGTAAAACGAGTAAAACGAGTAAAACGAGTAAAACGAGTAAAACGAGTAATACGAGTAATACGAGTAAAACGAGTAAAACGAGTAAAACGAGTAAAACGAGTAAAACGAGTAAAACGAGTAAAACGAGTAAAACGAGTAAAACGAGTAAAACGAGTAAATCGAGTAAAACGAGTAAACCGAGTAAAACGAGTAAAACGAGTAAAACGAGTAAAACGAGTAAAACGAGTAAAACGAGTAAAACGAGTAAAACGAGTAAAACGAGTAAAACGAGTAGAACGAGTAGAACGAGTAAAACGAGTAAAACGAGTAGAACGAGTAAAACGAGTAAAACGAGTAAAACGAGTAAAACGAGTAAAACGAGTAAAACGAGTAAAACGAGTAAAACGAGTAAAACGAGTAAAACGAGTAAAACGAGTAAAACGAGTAAAACGAGTAAAACGAGTAAAACGAGTAAAACGAGTAAAACGAGCAAAACTAGTAAAACGAGTAAAACGAGTAAAACGAGTAAAACGAGTAAAACGAGTAAATCGAGTAAAACGAGTAAAACGGGTATACGAGTAAAACGAGTAAAACGGGTATACGAGTAAAACGAGTAAAACTAGTAAAACGAGTAAAACGAGTGATACGACTAAAACGAGTAAAACGAGTAAAACGAGTAAAACGAGTAAAACGAGTAAAACGAGTAAAACGAGTAAAACGGGTAAACGAGTAAAACGAGTAAAACTAGTAAAACGAGTAAAACGAGTAATACGAGTAAAACGAGTAAAACGAGTAAAACGAGTAAAACGGGTAAACGAGTGAAACGAGTAAAACTAGTAAAACGAGTAAAACAAGTAAAACGAGTAAAACGAGTAAAACGAGTAAAACGAGTAAAACGAGTAAAACGAGTAAAACGAGTAAAACGAGTAAAACGAGTAAAACGAGTAAAACGAGTAAAACGAGTAAAACGAGTAAAACGAGTAAAACGAGTAAAACGAGTAAAACGAGTAAAACGAGTAAAACGAGTAAAACGAGTAAAACGAGTAAAACGAGTAAAACGAGTAAAACGAGTAAAACGAGTAAAACGAGTAAAACGAGTAAAACGAGTAAAACGAGTAAAACGAGTAAAACGAGTAAAACGAGTAAAACGAATAAAACGAGTAAAACGAGTAAAACGAGTAAAACGAGTAAAACGAGTAAAACGAGTAAAACGAGTAAAACGAGTAAAACGGGTAAACGAGTAAAACTAGTAAAACGAGTAAAACGAGTAAAACGAGTAAAACGAGTAAAACGAGTAAAACGAGTAAAACGAGTAAAACGAGTAAAACGAGTAAAACGAGTAGAACGAGTAGAACGAGTAAAACGAGTAAAACGAGTAAAACGAGTAAAACGAGTAAAACGAGTAAAACGAGAAAAACGAGTAAAACGAGTAAAACGAGTAAAACGAGTAAAACGAGCAAAACTAGTAAAACGAGTAAAACGAGTAAAACGAGTAAAACGAGTAAAACGAGTAAAACGAGTAAAACGAGTAAAACGAGTAAAACGAGTAAAACGGGTATACGAGTAAAACGAGTAAAACTAGTAAAACGAGTAAAACGAGTAAAACTAGTAAAACGAGTAAAACGAGTGATACGACTAAAACGAGTAAAACGAGTAAAACTAGTAAAACGAGTAAAACGAGTAAAACGAGTAAATCGAGTAAAACGAGTAAAACGAGTAAAACGAGCAAAACTAGTAAAACTAGTAAAACGAGTAAAACGAGCATAACGAGCAAAACTAGTAAAACGAGTAAAACGACTAAAACGAGTAAAACGAGTAAAACTAGTAAAACGAGTAAAACGAGTAAAACGAGTAAAACGAGTAAAACGAGTAAAACGAGTAAAACGAGTAAAACGAGTAAAACGAGTAAAACGAGTAAAACGGGTAAACGAGTAAAACGAGTAAAACTAGTAAAACGAGTAAAACGAGTAATACGAGTAAAACGAGTAAAACGAGTAAAACGAGTAAAACGGGTAAACGAGTAAAACGAGTAAAACTAGTAAAACGAGTAAAACAAGTAAAACGAGTAAAACGAGTAAAACGAGTAAAACGAGTAAAACGAGTAAAACGAATAAAACGAGTAAAACGAGTAAAACGAGTAAAACGAGCAAAACGAGTAAAACGAGTAAAACGAGTAAAACGAGTAAAACGAGTAAAACGAGTAAAACGAGTAAAACGAGTAAAACGAGTAAAACTAGTAAAACTAGTAAAACGAGTAAAACGAGTAAAACGAGTAAAACGAGTAATACGAGTAATACGAGTAAAACGAGTAAAACGAGTAAAACGAGTAAAACGAGTAAAACGAGTAAAACGAGTAAAACGAGTAAAACGAGTAAAACGAGTAAAACGAGTAAAACGAGTAAAACGAGTAAAACGAGTAAAACGAGTAAAACGAGTAAAACGAGTAAAACGAGTAAAACGAGTAAAACTAGTAAAACGAGTAAACCGAGTAAAAAGAGTAAACCGAGTAAAACGAGTAAAACGAGTAAAACGAGTAAAACGAGTAAAACGAATAAAACGAGTAAAACGAGTAAAACGAGTAAAACGAGTAAAACGAGTAAAACGAGTAAAACGAGTAAAACGAGTAAAACGAGTAAAACGAGTAAAACGAGTAAAACGAGTAAAACGAGTAAAACGAGTAAAACGAGTAAAACGAGTAAAACGAGTAAAACGAGTAAAACGAGTAAAACGAGTAAAACGAGTAATACGAGTAAAACGAGTAAAACGAGTAAAACGAGTAAAACGAGTAAAACGATTAAAACGAGTAAAACGAGTAAAACGAGTAAAACGAGTAAAACTAGTAAAACGAGTAAAACGAGTAAAACGAGTAAAACGAGTAAAACGAGTAAAACGAGTAAAACGAGTAAAACGAGTAAAACGAGTAAAACGAGTAAAACGAGTAAAACGAGTAAAACGAGTAAACCGAGTAAAACGAGTAAAACGAGTAAAACGAGTAAAACGAGTAAAACGAGTAAAACGAGTAAAACGAGTAAAACGAGTAAAACGAGTAAAACGAGTAAAACGAGTAGAACGAGTAGAACGAGTAGAACGAGTAAAACGAGTAGAACGAGTAAAACGAGTAAAACGAGTAAAACGAGTAAAACGAGTAAAACGAGTAAAACGAGTAAAGCGAGTAAAACGAGTAAAACGAGTAAAACGAGTAAAACGAGTAAAACGAGTAAAACGAGTAAAACGGGTATACGAGTAAAACGAGTAAAACTAGTAAAACGAGTAAAACGAGTGATACGACTAAAACGAGTAAAACGAGTAAAACTAGTAAAACGAGTAAAACGAGTAAAACGAGTAAAACGAGTAAAACGAGTAAAACGAGTAAAACGAGTAAAACGAGTAAAACGAGTAAAACGAGTAAAACGGGTATACGAGTAAAACGAGTAAAACTAGTAAAACGAGTAAAACGAGTGATACGACTAAAACGAGTAAAACGAGTAAAACTAGTAAAACGAGTAAAACGAGTAAAACGAGTAAAACGAGTAAAACGAGTAAAACGAGTAAATCGAGTAAAACGAGTAAAACGAGTAAAACGGGTAAACGAGTAAACGAGTAAAACGAGTAAAACTAGTAAAACGAGTAAAACGAGTAATACGAGTAAAACGAGTAAAACGAGTAAAACGAGTAAAACGGGTAAACGAGTGAAACGAGTAAAACGAGTAAAACAAGTAAAACAAGTAAAACGAGTAAAACGAGTAAAACGAGTAAAACGAGTAAAACGAGTAAAACGAATAAAACGAGTAAAACGAGTAAAACGAGTAAAACGAGTAAAACGAGTAAAACGAGTAAAACGAGTAAAACGAGTAAAACGAGTAAAGCGAGTAAAACGAGTAAAACGAGTAAAACGAGTAAAACGAGTAAAACGAGTAAAACGGGTATACGAGTAAAACGAGTAAAACTAGTAAAACGAGTAAAACGAGTGATACGACTAAAACGAGTAAAACGAGTAAAACTAGTAAAACGAGTAAAACGAGTAAAACGAGTAAAACGAGTAAAACGAGTAAAACGAGTAAAACGAGTAAAACGAGTAAAACGAGTAAAACGGGTATACGAGTAAAACGAGTAAAACTAGTAAAACGAGTAAAACGAGTGATACGACTAAAACGAGTAAAACGAGTAAAACTAGTAAAACGAGTAAAACGAGTAAAACGAGTAAAACGAGTAAAACGAGTAAAACGAGTAAATCGAGTAAAACGAGTAAAACGAGTAAAACGAGCAAAACTAGTAAAACTAGTAAAACGAATAAAACGAGCATAACGAGCAAAACTAGTAAAACGAGTAAAACGACTAAAACGAGTAAAACGAGTAAAACTAGTAAAACGAGTAAAACGAGTAAAACGAGTAAAACGAGTAAAACGAGTAAAACGGGTAAACGAGTAAAACGAGTAAAACTAGTAAAACGAGTAAAACGAGTAAAACGAGTAAAACGAGTAAAACGAGTAAAACGAGTAAAACGAGTAAAACGAGTAAAACGAGTAAAGCGAGTAAAACGAGTAAAACGAGTAAAACGAGTAAAACGAGTAAAACGAGTAAAACGGGTATACGAGTAAAACGAGTAAAACTAGTAAAACGAGTAAAACGAGTGATACGACTAAAACGAGTAAAACGAGTAAAACTAGTAAAACGAGTAAAACGAGTAAAACGAGTAAAACGAGTAAAACGAGTAAAACGAGTAAAACGAGTAAAACGAGTAAAACGAGTAAAACGAGTAAAACGAGTAAAACGAGTAAAACTAGTAAAACGAGTAAACCGAGTAAAAAGAGTAAACCGAGTAAAACGAGTAAAACGAGTAAAACGAGTAAAACGAGTAAAACGAATAAAACGAGTAAAACGAGTAAAACGAGTAAAACGAGTAAAACGAGTAAAACGAGTAAAACGAGTAAAACGAGTAAAACGAGTAAAACGAGTAAAACGAATAAAACGAGTAAAACGAGTAAAACGAGTAAAACGAGTAAAACGAGTAAAACGAGTAAAACGAGTAAAACGAGTAAAACGAGTAAAACGAGTAAAACTAGTAAAACGAGTAAAACGAGTAAAACGAGTAAAACGAGTAATACGAGTAATACGAGTAAAACGAGTAAAATGAGTAAAACGAGTAAAACGAGTAAAACGAGTAAAACGAGTAAAACGAGTAAAACGAGTAAAACGAGTAAAACGAGTAAAACGAGTAAAACGAGTAAAACGAGTAAAACGAGTAAAACGAGTAATACGAGTAAAACGAGTAAAACGAGTAAAACGAGTAAAACGATTAAAACGAGTAAAACGAGTAAAACGAGTAAAACGAGTAAAACTAGTAAAACGAGTAAAACGAGTAAAACGAGTAAAACGAGTAAAACGAGTAAAACGAGTAAAACGAGTAAAACGAGTAAAACGAGTAAAACGAGTAAAACGAGTAAAACGAGTAAAACGAGTAAAACGAGTAAACCGAGTAAAACGAGTAAAACGAGTAAAACGAGTAAAACGAGTAAAACGAGTAAAACGAGTAAAACGAGTAAAACGAGTAGAACGAGTAGAACGAGTAGAACGAGTAAAACGAGTAGAACGAGTAAAACGAGTAAAACGAGTAAAACGAGTAAAACGAGTAAAACGAGTAAAACGAGTAAAGCGAGTAAAACGAGTAAAACGAGTAAAACGAGTAAAACGAGTAAAACGAGTAAAACGAGTAAAACGGGTATACGAGTAAAACGAGTAAAACTAGTAAAACGAGTAAAACGAGTGATACGACTAAAACGAGTAAAACGAGTAAAACTAGTAAAACGAGTAAAACGAGTAAAACGAGTAAAACGAGTAAAACGAGTAAAACGAGTAAAACGAGTAAAACGAGTAAAACGAGTAAAACGAGTAAAACGGGTATACGAGTAAAACGAGTAAAACTAGTAAAACGAGTAAAACGAGTGATACGACTAAAACGAGTAAAACGAGTAAAACTAGTAAAACGAGTAAAACGAGTAAAACGAGTAAAACGAGTAAAACGAGTAAAACGAGTAAATCGAGTAAAACGAGTAAAACGAGTAAAACGGGTAAACGAGTAAACGAGTAAAACGAGTAAAACTAGTAAAACGAGTAAAACGAGTAATACGAGTAAAACGAGTAAAACGAGTAAAACGAGTAAAACGGGTAAACGAGTGAAACGAGTAAAACGAGTAAAACAAGTAAAACAAGTAAAACGAGTAAAACGAGTAAAACGAGTAAAACGAATAAAACGAGTAAAACGAGTAAAACGAGTAAAACGAGTAAAACGAGTAAAACGAGTAAAACGAGTAAAACGAGTAAAACGAGTAAAGCGAGTAAAACGAGTAAAACGAGTAAAACGAGTAAAACGAGTAAAACGAGTAAAACGGGTATACGAGTAAAACGAGTAAAACTAGTAAAACGAGTAAAACGAGTGATACGACTAAAACGAGTAAAACGAGTAAAACTAGTAAAACGAGTAAAACGAGTAAAACGAGTAAAACGAGTAAAACGAGTAAAACGAGTAAAACGAGTAAAACGAGTAAAACGAGTAAAACGGGTATACGAGTAAAACGAGTAAAACTAGTAAAACGAGTAAAACGAGTGATACGACTAAAACGAGTAAAACGAGTAAAACTAGTAAAACGAGTAAAACGAGTAAAACGAGTAAAACGAGTAAAACGAGTAAAACGAGTAAATCGAGTAAAACGAGTAAAACGAGTAAAACGAGTAAAACGAGCAAAACTAGTAAAACTAGTAAAACGAATAAAACGAGCATAACGAGCAAAACTAGTAAAACGAGTAAAACGACTAAAACGAGTAAAACGAGTAAAACTAGTAAAACGAGTAAAACGAGTAAAACGAGTAAAACGAGTAAAACGAGTAAAACGGGTAAACGAGTAAAACGAGTAAAACTAGTAAAACGAGTAAAACGAGTAATACGAGTAAAACGAGTAAAACGAGTAAAATGAGTAAAACGGGTAAACGAGTAAAACGAGTAAAACTAGTAAACCGAGTAAAACAAGTAAAACGAGTAAAACGAGTAAAACGAGTAAAACGAGTAAAACGAGTAAAACGAGTAAAACGAGTAAAACGAGTAAAACGAGTAAAACGAGTAAAGCGAGTAAAACGAGTAAAACGAGTAAAACGAGTAAAACGAGTAAAACGAGTAAAACGGGTATACGAGTAAAACGAGTAAAACTAGTAAAACGAGTAAAACGAGTGATACGACTAAAACGAGTAAAACGAGTAAAACTAGTAAAACGAGTAAAACGAGTAAAACGAGTAAAACGAGTAAAACGAGTAAAACGAGTAAAACGAGTAAAACGAGTAAAACGAGTAAAACGGGTATACGAGTAAAACGAGTAAAACTAGTAAAACGAGTAAAACGAGTGATACGACTAAAACGAGTAAAACGAGTAAAACTAGTAAAACGAGTAAAACGAGTAAAACGAGTAAAACGAGTAAAACGAGTAAAACGAGTAAATCGAGTAAAACGAGTAAAACGAGTAAAACGAGCAAAACTAGTAAAACTAGTAAAACGAGTAAAACGAGCATAACGAGCAAAACTAGTAAAACGAGTAAAACGACTAAAACGAGTAAAACGAGTAAAACTAGTAAAACGAGTAAAACGAGTAAAACGAGTAAAACGAGTAAAACGAGTAAAACGAGTAAAACGGGTAAACGAGTAAAACGAGTAAAACTAGTAAAACGAGTAAAACGAGTAATAGAGTAAAACGAGTAATACGAGTAAAACGAGTAAAACGAGTAAAATGAGTAAAACGGGTAAACGAGTAAAACGAGTAAAACTAGTAAACCGAGTAAAACAAGTAAAACGAGTAAAACGAGTAAAACGAGTAAAACGAGTAAAACGAGTAAAACGAGTAAAACGAATAAAACGAGTAAAACGAGTAAAACGAGTAAAACGAGTAAAACGAGCAAAACTAGTAAAACGAGTAAAACGAGTAAAACGAGTAAAACGAGTAAAACGAGTAAAACGAGTAAAACGAGTAAAACGAGTAAAACGAGTAAAACTAGTAAAACTAGTAAAACGAGTAAAACGAGTAAAACGAGTAATACGAGTAATACGAGTAAAACGAGTAAAACGAGTAAAACGAGTAAAACGAGTAAAACGAGTAAAACGAGTAAAACGAGTAAAACGAGTAAAACGAGTAAAACTAGTAAAACGAGTAAACCGAGTAAAACGAGTAAACCGAGTAAAACGAGTAAAACGAATAAAACGAGTAAAACGAGTAAAACGAATAAAACGAGTAAAACGAGTAAAACGAGTAAAACGAGTAAAACGAGTAAAACGAGTAAAACGAGTAAAACGAGTAAAACGAGTAAAACGAGTAAAACGAGTAAAACGAGTAAAACGAGTAAAACGAGTAAAACGAGTAAAACGAGTAAAACGAGTAAAACGAGTAAAACGAGTAAAACGAGTAAAACGAGTAAAACTAGTAAAACGAGTAAAACTAGTAAAACGAGTAAAACGAGTAAAACGAGTAAAACGAGTAATACGAGTAATACGAGTAAAACGAGTAAAACGAGTAAAACGAGTAAAACGAGTAAAACGAGTAAAAACGAGTAAAACGAGTAAAACGAGTAAAACGAGTAAAACGAGTAAAACGAGTAATACGAGTAATACGAGTAAAACGAGTAAAACGAGTAAAACGAGTAAAACGAGTAAAACGATTAAACGAGTAAAACGAGTAAAACGAGTAAAACTAGTAAAACGAGTAAACCGAGTAAAACGAGTAAACCGAGTAAAACGGGTAAAACGAGTAAAACGAATAAAACGAGTAAAACGAGTAAAACGAGTAAAACGAGTAAAACTAGTAAAACGAGTAAAACGAGTGATACGACTAAAACGAGTAAAACGAGTAAAACGAGTAAAACTAGTAAAACGAGTAAAACGAGTAAAACTAGTAAAACGAGTAAAACAAGTAATACGAGTAAAACGAGTAAAACAAGTAAAACGAGTAAAACGAGTAAAACGAGTAAAACGGGTATACGAGTAAAACGAGTAAAACCAGTAAAACGAGTAAAACGAGTGATACGACTAAAACGAGTAAAACGAGTAAAACTAGTAAAACGAGTAAAACGAGTAAAACGAGTAAAACGAGTAATACGAGTAATACGAGTAAAACGAGTAAAACGAGTAAAACGAGTAAAACGAGTAAAACGAGTAAAACGAGTAAAACGAGTAAAACGAGTAAATCGAGTAAAACGAGTAAACCGAGTAAAACGAGTAAAACGAGTAAAACGAGTAAAACGAGTAAAACGAGTAAAACGAGTAAAACGAGTAAAACGAGTAAAACGAGTAAAACGAGAAAAACGAGTAAAACGAGTAAAACGAGTAAAACGAGTAAACCGAGTAAAACGAGTAAAACGAGTAAAACGAGTAAAACGAGTAAAACGAGTAAAACGAGTAAAACGAGTAAAACGAGTAAAACGAGTAAAACGAGTAAAACGAGTAAAACGAGTAAACGAGTAAAACGAGTAAAACGAGTAAAACGAGTAAACGAGTAAAACGAGTAAAACGAGTAAAACGAGTAAAACGAGAAAAACGAGTAAAACGAGTAAAACGAGTAAAACGAGTAAACCGAGTAAAACGAGTAAACGAGTAAAACGAGTAAAACGAGTAAAACGAGTAAAACGAGTAAAACGAGTAAAACGAGTAAACGAGTAAAACGAGTAAAACGAGTAAAACGAGTAAAACGAGTAAAACGAGTAAAACGAGTAGAACGAGTAGAACGAGTAAAACGAGTAGAACGAGTAAAACGAGTAGAAACGAGTAAAACGAGTAAAACGAGTAAAACGAGTAAAACGAGTAAAACGAGTAAAACGAGTAAAGCGAGTAAAACGAGTAAAACGAGTAAAACGAGTAAAACGAGTAAAACGAGTAAAACGGGTATACGAGTAAAACGAGTAAAACTAGTAAAACGAGTAAAACGAGTGATACGACTAAAACGAGTAAAACGAGTAAAACTAGTAAAACGAGTAAAACGAGTAAAACGAGTAAAACGAGTAAAACGAGTAAAACGAGTAAAACGAGTAAAACGAGTAAAGCGAGTAAAACGAGTAAAACGAGTAAAACGAGTAAAACGAGTAAAACGAGTAAAACGGGTATACGAGTAAAACGAGTAAAACTAGTAAAACGAGTAAAACGAGTGATACGACTAAAACGAGTAAAACGAGTAAAACTAGTAAAACGAGTAAAACGAGTAAAACGAGTAAAACGAGTAAAACGAGTAAAACGAGTAAAACGAGTAAAACGAGTAAAACGAGTAAAACGGGTATACGAGTAAAACGAGTAAAACTAGTAAAACGAGTAAAACGAGTGATACGACTAAAACGAGTAAAACGAGTAAAACTAGTAAAACGAGTAAAACGAGTAAAACGAGTAAAACGAGTAAAACGAGTAAAACGAGTAAATCGAGTAAAACGAGTAAAACGAGTAAAACGAGCAAAACTAGTAAAACTAGTAAAACGAGTAAAACGAGCATAACGAGCAAAACTAGTAAAACGAGTAAAACGACTAAAACGAGTAAAACGAGTAAAACTAGTAAAACGAGTAAAACGAGTAAAACGAGTAAAACGAGTAAAACGAGTAAAACGGGTAAACGAGTAAAACGAGTAAAACTAGTAAAACGAGTAAAACGAGTAATACGAGTAAAACGAGTAAAACGAGTAAAATGAGTAAAACGGGTAAACGAGTAAAACGAGTAAAACTAGTAAACCGAGTAAAACAAGTAAAACGAGTAAAACGAGTAAAACGAGTAAAACGAGTAAAACGAGTAAAACGAGTAAAACGAATAAAACGAGTAAAACGAGTAAAACGAGTAAAACGAGTAAAACGAGCAAAACTAGTAAAACGAGTAAAACGAGTAAAACGAGTAAAACGAGTAAAACGAGTAAAACGAGTAAAACGAGTAAAACGAGTAAAACTAGTAAAACTAGTAAAACGAGTAAAACGAGTAAAACGAGTAATACGAGTAATACGAGTAAAACGAGTAAAACGAGTAAAACGAGTAAAACGAGTAAAACGAGTAAAACGAGTAAAACGAGTAAAACGAGTAAAACTAGTAAAACGAGTAAACCGAGTAAAACGAGTAAACCGAGTAAAACGAGTAAAACGAATAAAACGAGTAAAACGAGTAAAAACGAAGTAAAACGAGTAAAACGAGTAAAACGAGTAAAACGAGTAAAACGAGTAAAACGAGTAAAACGAGTAAAACGAGTAAAACGAGTGTAAAACGAGTAAAACGAGTAAAACGAGTAAAACGAGTAAAACGAGTAAAACGAGTAAAACGAGTAAAACGAGTAAAACGAGTAAAACGAGTAAAACGAGTAAAACGAGTAAAACTAGTAAAACGAGTAAAACTAGTAAAACGAGTAAAACGAGTAAAACGAGTAAAACGAGTAATACGAGTAATACGAGTAAAACGAGTAAAACGAGTAAAACGAGTAAAACGAGTAAAACGAGTAAAACGAGTAAAACGAGTAAAACGAGTAAAACGAGTAAAACGAGTAAAACGAGTAATACGAGTAATACGAGTAAAACGAGTAAAACGAGTAAAACGAGTAAAACGAGTAAAACGATTAAAACGAGTAAAACGAGTAAAACGAGTAAAACTAGTAAAACGAGTAAACCGAGTAAAACGAGTAAACCGAGTAAAACGGGTAAAACGAGTAAAACGAATAAAACGAGTAAAACGAGTAAAACGAGTAAAACGAGTAAAACTAGTAAAACGAGTAAAACGAGTGATACGACTAAAACGAGTAAAACGAGTAAAACGAGTAAAACTAGTAAAACGAGTAAAACGAGTAAAACTAGTAAAACGAGTAAAACAAGTAATACGAGTAAAACGAGTAAAACAAGTAAAACGAGTAAAACGAGTAAAACGAGTAAAACGGGTATACGAGTAAAACGAGTAAAACCAGTAAAACGAGTAAAACGAGTGATACGACTAAAACGAGTAAAACGAGTAAAACTAGTAAAACGAGTAAAACGAGTAAAACGAGTAAAACGAGTAATACGAGTAATACGAGTAAAACGAGTAAAACGAGTAAAACGAGTAAAACGAGTAAAACGAGTAAAACGAGTAAAACGAGTAAAACGAGTAAATCGAGTAAAACGAGTAAACCGAGTAAAACGAGTAAAACGAGTAAAACGAGTAAAACGAGTAAACGAGTAAAACGAGTAAAACGAGTAAAACGAGTAAAACGAGTAAAACGAGTAAAACGAGTAAAACGAGTAAAACGAGTAAAACGAGAAAAACGAGTAAAACGAGTAAAACGAGTAAAACGAGTAAACCGAGTAAAACGAGTAAAACGAGTAAAACGAGTAAAACGAGTAAAACGAGTAAAACGAGTAAAACGAGTAAAACGAGTAAAACGAGTAAAACGAGTAAAACGAGTAAAACGAGTAAAACGAGTAAAACGAGTAAAACGAGAAAAACGAGTAAAACGAGTAAAACGAGTAAAACGAGTAAAACGAGTAAAACGAGTAAAAACGAGTAAAACGAGTAAACGAGTAAAACGAGTAAAACGAGTAAAACGAGTAAAACGAGTAAAACGAGTAAAACGAGTAAAACGAGTAAAACGAGTAAAACGAGTAAAACGAGTAAAACGAGTAGAACGAGTAGAACGAGTAGAACGAGTAAAACGAGTAGAACGAGTAAAACGAGTAAAACGAGTAAAACGAGTAAAACGAGTAAAACGAGTAAAACGAGTAAAACGAGTAAAACGAGTAAAACGAGTAAAACGAGTAAAACGAGTAAAACGAGTAAAACGGGTATACGAGTAAAACGAGTAAAACTAGTAAAACGAGTAAAACGAGTGATACGACTAAAACGAGTAAAACGAGTAAAACTAGTAAAACGAGTAAAACGAGTAAAACGAGTAAAACGAGTAAAACGAGTAAAACGAGTAAAACGAGTAAAACGAGTAAAACGAGTAAAACGGGTATACGAGTAAAACGAGTAAAACTAGTAAAACGAGTAAAACGAGTGATACGACTAAAACGAGTAAAACGAGTAAAACTAGTAAAACGAGTAAAACGAGTAAAACGAGTAAAACGAGTAAAACGAGTAAAAACGAGTAAAACGAGTAAAACGAGTAAAAAAACGAGTAAAACGAGTAAAACGAGTAAAACGAGTAAAACGAGTAAAACTAGTAAAACGAGTAAAACGAGTAAAAACGAGTAAAACGAGTAAAACGAGTAAAAACGAGTAAAACGAGTAAACGAGTAAAACGAGTAAAACGAGTAAAACGAGTAAATAAACGAGTAAAACGAGTAAAACGAGTAAAACGAGTAAAACGAGTAAAACGAGTAAAACGAGTAAAAACGAGTAAAACGAGTAAAACGAGTAAAACGAGTAAAACGAGTAAAACGAGTAAAACGAGTAAAACGAGTAAACGAGTAAAACGAGTAAAACGAGTAAAACGAGTAAAGCGAGTAAAACGAGTAAAACGAGTAAAACGAGTAAAGCGAGTAAAACGAGTAAAACGAGTAAAACGAGTAAAACGAGTAAAACGAGTAAACGGGTATACGAGTAAAACGAGTAAAACTAGTAAAACGAGTAAAACGAGTGATACGACTAAAACGAGTAAAACGAGTAAAACTAGTAAAACGAGTAAAACGAGTAAAACGAGTAAAACGAGTAAAACGAGTAAAACGAGTAAAACGAGTAAAACGAGTAAAACGAGTAAAACGGGTAAACGAGTAAAACGAGTAAAACTAGTAAAACGAGTAAAACGAGTGATACGACTAAAACGAGTAAAACGAGTAAAACTAGTAAAACGAGTAAAACGAGTAAAACGAGTAAAACGAGTAAAACGAGTAAAACGAGTAAATCGAGTAAAACGAGTAAAACGAGTAAAACGAGCAAAACTAGTAAAACTAGTAAAACGAGTAAAACGAGCATAACGAGCAAAACTAGTAAAACGAGTAAAACGACTAAAACGAGTAAAACGAGTAAAACTAGTAAAACGAGTAAAACGAGTAAAACGAGTAAAACGAGTAAAACGAGTAAAACGGGTAAACGAGTAAAACGAGTAAAACTAGTAAAACGAGTAAAACGAGTAATACGAGTAAAACGAGTAAAACGAGTAAAATGAGTAAAACGGGTAAACGAGTAAAACGAGTAAAACTAGTAAACCGAGTAAAACAAGTAAAACGAGTAAAACGAGTAAAACGAGTAAAACGAGTAAAACGAGTAAAACGAGTAAAACGAATAAAACGAGTAAAACGAGTTAAAACGAGTAAAACGAGTAAAACGAGCAAAACTAGTAAAACGAGTAAAACGAGTAAAACGAGTAAAACGAGTAAAACGAGTAAAACGAGTAAAACGAGTAAAACGAGTAAAACTAGTAAAACTAGTAAAACGAGTAAAACGAGTAAAACGAGTAATACGAGTAAAACGAGTAAAACGAGTAAAACGAGTAAAACGAGTAAAACGAGTAAAACGAGTAAAACGAGTATAAACGAGTAAAACGAGTAAAACTAGTAAAACGAGTAAACCGAGTAAAACGAGTAAACCGAGTAAACGAGTAAAACGAATAAAACGAGTAAAACGAGTAAAACGAATAAAACGAGTAAAACGAGTAAAACGAGTAAAACGAGTAAAACGAGTAAAACGAGTAAAACGAGTAAAACGAGTAAAACGAGTAAAACGAGTAAAACGAGTAAAACGAGTAAAACGAGTAAAACGAGTGTAAAACGAGTAAAACGAGTAAAACGAGTAAAACGAGTAAAACGAGTAAAACGAGTAAAACTAGTAAAACGAGTAAAACTAGTAAAACGAGTAAAACGAGTAAAACGAGTAAAACGAGTAATACGAGTAATACGAGTAAAACGAGTAAAACGAGTAAAACGAGTAAAACGAGTAAAACGAGTAAAACGAGTAAAACGAGTAAAACGAGTAAACGAGTAAAACGAGTAAAACGAGTAATACGAGTAATACGAGTAAAACGAGTAAAACGAGTAAAACGAGTAAAACGAGTAAAACGATTAAAACGAGTAAAACGAGTAAAACGAGTAAAACTAGTAAAACGAGTAAACCGAGTAAAACGAGTAAACCGAGTAAAACGGGTAAAACGAGTAAAACGAATAAAACGAGTAAAACGAGTAAAACGAGTAAAACGAGTAAAACTAGTAAAACGAGTAAAACGAGTGATACGACTAAAACGAGTAAAACGAGTAAAACGAGTAAAACTAGTAAAACGAGAAACGAGTAAAACGAGTAAAACGGGTATACGAGTAAAACGAGTAAAACCAGTAAAACGAGTAAAACGAGTGATACGACTAAAACGAGTAAAACGAGTAAAACTAGTAAAACGAGTAAAACGAGTAAAACGAGTAAAACGAGTAATACGAGTAATACGAGTAAAACGAGTAAAACGAGTAAAACGAGTAAAACGAGTAAAACGAGTAAAACGAGTAAAACGAGTAAAACGAGTAAATCGAGTAAAACGAGTAAACCGAGTAAAACGAGTAAAACGAGTAAAACGAGTAAAACGAGTAAAACGAGTAAAACGAGTAAAACGAGTAAAACGAGTAAAACGAGTAAAACGAGTAAAACGAGAAAAACGAGTAAAACGAGTAAAACGAGTAAAACGAGTAAACCGAGTAAAACGAGTAAAACGAGTAAAACGAGTAAAACGAGTAAAACGAGTAAAACGAGTAAAACGAGTAAAACGAGTAAAACGAGTAAAACGAGTAAAACGAGTAAAACGAGTAAAACGAGTAAAACGAGTAAAACGAGAAAAACGAGTAAAACGAGTAAAACGAGTAAAACGAGTAAACCGAGTAAAACGAGTAAAACGAGTAAAACGAGTAAAACGAGTAAAACGAGTAAAACGAGTAAAACGAGTAAAACGAGTAAAACGAGTAAAACTAGTAAAACGAGTAAAACGAGTAAAACGAGTAAAACGAGTAAAACGAGTAAAACGAGTAAATCGAGTAAAACGAGTAAAACGAGTAAAACGAGCAAAACTAGTAAAACTAGTAAAACGAGTAAAACGAGCATAACGAGCAAAACTAGTAAAACGAGTAAAACGACTAAAACGAGTAAAACGAGTAAAACTAGTAAAACGAGTAAAACGAGTAAAACGAGTAAAACGAGTAAAACGAGTAAAACGGGTAAACGAGTAAAACGAGTAAAACTAGTAAAACGAGTAAAACGAGTAATACGAGTAAAACGAGTAAAACGAGTAAAATGAGTAAAACGGGTAAACGAGTAAAACGAGTAAAACTAGTAAACCGAGTAAAACAAGTAAAACGAGTAAAACGAGTAAAACGAGTAAAACGAGTAAAACGAGTGATACGACTAAAACGAGTAAAACGAGTAAAACTAGTAAAACGAGTAAAACGAGTAAAACGAGTAAAACGAGTAAAACGAGTAAAACGAGTAAATCGAGTAAAACGAGTAAAACGAGTAAAACGGGTAAACGAGTAAAACGAGTAAAACTAGTAAAACGAGTAAAACGAGTAATACGAGTAAAACGAGTAAAACGAGTAAAACGAGTAAAACGGGTAAACGAGTGAAACGAGTAAAACGAGTAAAACAAGTAAAACAAGTAAAACGAGTAAAACGAGTAAAACGAGTAAAACGAGTAAAACGAGTAAAACGAATAAAACGAGTAAAACGAGTAAAACGAGTAAAACGAGTAAAACGAGTAAAACGAGTAAAACGAGTAAAACGAGTAAAACGAGTAAAGCGAGTAAAACGAGTAAAACGAGTAAAACGAGTAAAACGAGTGTGACGTCCCACTATTTTTCGCGCAGTCGTAATTAGAGTCTTCCCCACAAATTACTCCAAATCTTCGCCAAAATCCCTCGAATTCAAATCTTACCCCTTTTTCCCAACTACCGACCACCTTGACGATATACCTTAGCGGTCCCTATCTCAAGATGATCTACTACGAAATCCCCTTCCCTCTACGCCCTACGAGGCACGATCTCCTCCCTCACCTTCAAAGTCTAAACAAGTCCCTCGTCCCAAAAACCCTCTTACATCGAGACTACGTCTCACGACCTCCCTACGACCCACCGAGTCAAAGCCACTCTTACCCCGTTCCAATCAAAACACGCAAACCACATGTAACTAGTTTGAGTCCCCCTTCTCGAGCGCCCCTCATAAAAACCCCGGAAATAATATTGCGAAGTCCTTTTCGAATGCCCTTTATAAAAAACCCGGAAGTCTTATTGCGACGCATATTTCGTGCATGAGTCACGGTGCATACCGCGCACACCCCTCATACCTAAACACTGTATAAATACAAGGGCCCCAGAGGCCGTAGCACTCTTCTTCTACGGAAAGCTCTTCCATAGAGACAGTTCAAAGAAAGTAACAATTTAACTAACGTGCAGTAAATTCAGTGCAACTACTCTCGACGAGAGATTCACTTTCGACAACAACTGTGAGCAATTAATATTACTTATTATAACACTGCATATCATCGCCATTTATATTACACTTTCTTGCTTATGCTTTTCTTATTATTGCTTATCGTTTATATCATCTTAACATTCCTAACGCTTATTGCTTTTCATATTCTTGTCTATTGCTAATACTCGCATATTTCATGTTCATCTATATATTGCTATTGTTTACCATTTATATAAATGTTTTGTGCTAATGCTCAACGTCCCACGCATTATTATAATATTACCACATATGCTTTGAACTGAATAAACGTTCTTATTCTAAATAACGCTTCGAATTATTGTAGTGATCCTTCGGTTACGGAATTACCGAATCATAACAAGCCACTGCAACAGCTGATCTCGGTTCGCGAACTCCGGGATTTCTTACAGTGTTTACAAGGCTTACTTTCGTATAGGCCTTGTACGACCATACCGTTACCTCTATTATAAAGAAATATAACGCGAAGTTTCTTATATTAATGCAACGGTAAATCCAATTATCAGGACTTTAAATACCCATGCTTGTGTCTAACGGGTGTCACTCTGGTGCTTGATTACTGCTTTACCTTCCCTGGTTGCTTGCGCCGCGAAACTTGTTTTCGTGCCTAACTCCCATCGTGCCTAGTGCCGCGAAACCTGTTTTCGTGCCTAACTCCCATCGTTCCTAGTGCCGCGAAACCTGTTTTCGTGCCTAACTCCCATCGTTCCTAGTGCCGCGAAACTTGTTTTCGTGCCTAACTCCTGCCTCACTTTGTGCCGCGAAACTAGTTTTCGTGCCAAAGTCCTATCCTGCTTAGTGCCGCGAAGCTGGTTTTCGTGCCTAAACTCCCCCAACTAGCCTTGTGTCGCGAAACTGGTTTTCGTGCCAAGGCTTCCTCCCGATCTACCCCAACTATGTCATTCCCCTAAAAAAGACCTTCACCCGGGACGTGACATAAATTTGGTGACAGCGGTGGGATGTTCGTCTACCGTTAACAAAGAATAGGTTCTTTGTATATACGGTACCCACAACGTCCCTATATCTAGAATGTGCATTACATACCCTCTTCGAAGCGTGCTATCTTACCGGAGCCGCAGACTACAAAGCATTTCAGCATATTTGAATGCGCTGATCTGCGTTTCTGGCGGCATAGCAACAACCACGGACGGCAGCGAGATTTGCCTAAATTGCTCTAGCTTTTCGCCTGCAGATACGGTAGAAGTATATTGGACCCATTATTATTATACGTATAACGTACCTAAATATTGCCCTCGGTGCAGAAATCCTCTAATTCCAGGGCGCCCCATAAGTAACTGCGACGAGTGCTCAGAAAGTTACCTCCTCTCAAATAAGAGCTACATTAGATTTGATAATTTTACCCAGGTTTAAAACACCTTGATTTTTAAATAACGGCTACCGGACGCTGAAAACATTAGAATATTTCTAAGGCAACCCCAAACAATACAACCATGTCTGTGTACGGCGAAACCGACGACTCTTGCGTACTAGACCAAATCGCGGGCGCTTCCGCTAACGCTGTAAACTCCGCTACCGCCGAATTAATGGAGAAAGTGCAATTATTACGACAGAAACAAGCCGAAATCGAGAGCTTGCACGGGAAATACATTAGAAACCCGGAATCCAATACGCACTCGGACATAGCTACAGGCTCGAGGCACCCCGCGCCTGAAGGCCTCTCCGATCAAATTCACGCCATCCGCGAGATGATAGAAAAACTTCTCGTACCCCCGCCAACGGCGAACAATTTCGCCACTCCAGGTTCCTCCCGTTTCGATAGGAAACCGGTATTAAATTTCGGGGACATTTCGGACCAAGGTCCATCGCCCCAGATCAAATTGAAAGACGCCGTAGAAACGGTCCCAAAGTTTAATGGTCACAACATGTCTGTGTTGCAATTCGCGAGAGCCTGCAACAGGGCTAAGGCTCTGATTCCCTCGCAAGCCGAACCCCAGCTAACGAGGTTGTTGAGAAATAAGCTGCAAGACCATGCGTACTTGGCCGTTGAGGATCGGGCCTTCGACTCCGTAAACGACCTAATTAAGCAACTCAAACGTACCTTTTCTCCTGCTAAATCATCGGACCACTATCGTGGGGAACTCGCTAACGTCATAAAAGGAAACAACGAGCACATACTGGAATACATTTCACGCGTTAAGGACCTCCGATTCGCCATTCTAGAAGAGGACAGAGAATACTACCGCGACTTCGCGCGAAATCGCCCTCAGGAATTAGATCGGCTAACCCTAGATTCGTTCGTCGATGGACTTCCCCCCCACATTAGGATGAGGCTACAGCAACACCAATTCGATACGCTCGACGAAGCGTTCGATCAAGCCGTGCTCGTAGACAAGAAGATTGACAGGGACCGCCTACGATTTTCGGAGCAGAAGACTCCGAAATTAACTTGCCAACTCTGCAACAAAACGGGCCACGACGCGCGGTCCTGTCGAGGTAATCAAGGTTCAACCGCCCAACCTTACGAAAGGCATCCTCCAAACCGCGCTGCGGAATATGGACACCAAGCGCCCAAACCTCTGCTCCCTTACTGGGACAAAAACCGACCTCCTCCTTCAAGGCCTACGGAGCTACGAATTTGTGGATATTGTAAGAAGCCCGGCCATTTGATCTCGGAATGCAGGAAACGTATGTTTAATAACAACGACCGAAACCCTGGAACCTTCCGACAAAGGGATTCGGGAAACGCCCCGCCCCCACGGACAACTATGGATGCGTACCGTGGAACGGGCCAAACAGGAGCGCGTCCAATCATAATACAAGCGGACACGGAAAGACCGCTACTAGAATCGCCACCGCGCAACTAAACACCGATGGTAAGGTCCCATCCGTAATAATCCAATCCACGGACTTCGGGAAAACGCCCGAATTAATGATCGATACCGGCTCGGAGGTAAATTTGTTAAAAATCCAGGCCGTAAAGCGATTCCAAGACATCGACCCGGGAAACCAAGTATTATTGAGAGGTATTTCACATGATCCCGTCTCTACCCTTGGAACAATAAGAGTAACCATCTTGGGCAATGACGTCACGTTCCATGTAGTCGACGACGACTTCCCAATTAAAACCCAAGGAATATTAGGGTCAGAATTTTTAATGGAACGCGACGTAACAATAAACTACTTAGAAAAGCGTTTAGAGTTCCACGGAACTTCAATTCCGTTTGTAGACAGGAACCCGATCGTATTAACCGCTAGATCAAAGACCACCTTCTTCGTACATGTAGGTAACCCGAATATAGAAGAAGGGTATTTGCCCCGGTTAGACCTAGGTACAGGAGTCCATGCCGGTAACGCGCTTGTCCGTAACCAAGACGGCAAGGCATACCTGCAAATAATAAATTCAAATGGGGTAGACACAGCAGTCACAATACCCACCGTTGAACTAGAGGAATTCGACAGGATAATTCCGGAACCCAGACAAAACCGACCAAAAGAGACTACAATGCCGACAGGCACTACTCCCATCCCCGACCTAATAAAAAACAAGTCCCTCTTAGCCCCGGATCCGTCGATCCACTATTTCGAGGCACCCGCGAAGGTGCACTCACCCTCAACCCCTGCGCACTACGCCAAATTTACCCTTCCCCTAACCTCCCTTAAGTCTCTTGCGGTTACGTCTGGATCAAAAACACGGGAAAATTCCGAGGAAACCCCTTCGAGGGTAGAACGAATACTCCAATCAATCTCAACGGAACATATGAATCAAGAGGAAAAACACCATGTCCAAGAAATTATAAGGAAAAATCACGACCTTTTCCATCTACCAGACGAGAAGTTAGGTCATACAAATGTCATCCAGCACAGGATCCAGACGACGGACCCAGTGCCTGTCAACACGAAACAATATCGCTTCCCTCCAGTACATAAGAAGGAAATCGACCAACAAGTACGCAAGCTACTGGAAAATGAAATTGTGAAACCATCGTTGTCTCCTTACAACTCACCCGTCTGGATCGTGTCCAAGAAGCCAGGACCTGATGGGGAACCCCAGTGGCGAATGGTAATAGATTTTAGGGAACTCAACAAAAAGACCGTTCCCGACGCATACCCGCTTCCAAATATCAATGAGATATTGGATCAATTAGGAGGAGCCAAGTACTTCTCCGTGTTTGACCTCGCTTCGGGATTCCACCAAATACCTATGAAGCCGGAAGACGCACCAAAAACAGCATTCTCTACACCTCATGGACACTACGAGTTTGTAAGAATGCCATTTGGGCTTTGTAATGCACCGGCGACTTTCCAACGTCTGATGGACCACACCCTTACGGGGCTCCAGGGCACAGAAATGTTCGTTTATTTGGACGATATCGTCCTCTACGCAAGTTCCCTCACGGAACACTTAATTAAATTTAAAAAACTCGCCCATCGCTTACGAGAGGCAAACCTTAAACTCCAACCTTCCAAATGTAAGTTCCTGCACAGAGAAGTCGCATATTTGGGACACATAATCACCGAGGAGGGTGTGAAACCGGACCAACAAAAAGTCCAAGCAGTCCGGAACTACCCTGCACCTCGCACACCAAAGGGAATCAAAGAATTCCTTGGACTGACCGGATATTACAGAAGGTTTATCCCAGAGTTTTCTAAAACGGCTCGCCCATTAACCTCGTTACTGAAGAAGGACACAGCATTCGCCTGGGGACCGTCCCAGCAAAGCGCCTTCGATCATCTAAGATCAGCATTGCAGAACGAACCTATCCTGCAATATCCAAATTTTGAACTGGAATTTCACGTTACTACAGACGCCTCCGAATATGCTATAGGAGGAATATTGAGTCAAGCTGTCACAGATAAAGAGCTACCGATTGCTTACGCTTCCCGACTCCTGAACAAGGCCGAAATAAATTACTCGACTATAGAAAAGGAACTCTTAGCTATAGTATACTGCGTCAGATACTTCCGACCTTACCTTTATGGAAGGAAATTTATTTTATATACCGACCATCAACCCTTGATTTGGTTACATAAGGTGAAGGACCCGACGTCACGCCTCGTTAGATGGCGCCTAAAACTAGCGGAATATAAATATGAAATTCGCTATCAGCCAGGAAAAAGCAACAAACTTGCTGACGCCCTATCCCGTAACCCTCCTACAGTAGCAGCTTGTCCTGTAAGACCGCGAGAAGAAGCAGACGACGATTGGGAGGACCTATCAGGTACACCAAGTAGCCCCAAGAGGCCTCGGACCGTCAACGCACCAACCTCCGCAGCAACACCTACGGCCAGCACCCATTGGGGAACGATACCCCGAAGAACACAGCCGTACCGAAAAGTGCGCCAAAAGGAAACACCCACGACGAAACCACCAGATTCCTCTCCGAATACCCTACAAGAAACGATGAGTAGTGTAGAGGAGGAGAACCAAGAAGAAGAAAGTGAGCGGTTGAGTACTCCCCATTCAATCATGTCGCCTCCGCGACCATTCACACCACAGGAACCGGATGATCCAGACTCCGAGGCAGTATCAATGGGGTCAAACGAATCGAGTTCAGACTCGGATTCCTCAATAATCGAGCTGGACGATCTTCACGAAGCAGCATACGAGGCAGACCCCGATCGAGACATCAGGGTGACGCCGTCAATCAGCCGCGACCCGCTATCCCTACGAAAAGATACACTCGTCTTCTTTCTAAGCGCGGATGGAAAGCCGTGCGACGACGGAGCTAAACATTTGGAAGCAATGGGAACTCTAACGGCACCAAGCGACCTCACACTGGGCAAAGCCCACGTGAAATACAATAAGGGACAAATCCTTATCGGACTGGTTATTAAGGAAACTAAAGATACGCCCTTAACCGCGACGACATGGGATGACGCCCTTGCCTCTCTCAAAAACGTAGTACGTGAACTGATAATACATTCATTTAGCATAGCTAAAACGACAAATATCGACCAGCTAAACTGGCAAGATATTATTATGGGTGTCCTCGAAGCCGTCAATGACGAGGACACTAGCGTTACCATTTGTTTACAACTAGTTCAAATCCCCGTAGAATCGGAACGACAAAACATAATTACGGAAAATCACGCATCCGCGATAGCCGGACATAAGGGAGTAACTAAAACATATAACCGCATCCGCTCCCACTACTTTTGGAAAGGTATGAAGAAAGCCGTAGAAAGCTACGTTCGGAACTGCGCGGACTGCCAACGGAAGAAACTCGTCCGTGTTAAAACCAGACAACCGATGATTCTTACTGATACGCCTGGACGCGCTTTCGATAAGGTTGCGCTGGATATAGTAGGGCCTCTGCCTACCACAAGAGCAGGCAACACCTACATACTAACCATCCAGGATTTACTGACCAAATACTTTGTATGTGAGCCCCTCAAACAATCCACGTCAATAAAAATTGCAGATACATTCATCAAAAAATTCATCTGTCAATTCGGAGCTCCCAGAGCCATCCTCACCGATCAAGGAACAAATTTCACTAGTAACTTCATGAAAGCGGTAGCACGGAAATTTAAAATCCAACAATTTCGAACCACAGCCTTTCACCCGCAGACTAACGGCTCTTTAGAGCGATCGCACCACGTTTTGACCGAATATCTGAAAATGTTTATCGGTAGATACAGCGACTGGGACGAATGGACCGATTTGGCCGCGTTCTCTTATAACACTAGTGTCCACGAGGGCACTGGTTACACTCCGCACGAGTTAGTATTCGGGAAAGTAGCCCGGGTGCCCAGCCGAAGTCCGGTACCCGAAGATTTTGACAACGAAACATATAACCATTACTTCTCGAAACTAAGCACGAGGGTGCAAGAATTACAAACCGCCGCAGCGGAAAAGCTCAATCAATCTAAAATTCGGTACAAAAGATATTACGACAAACATATTAACGAAGAGACCTTCAAACCGGGCGACTCAGTTTTCGTTCTAATAGAACCGCGAAAAGGAAAATTTGGTGACCAGTACTCTGGTCCGCACACAATACTGGAGGTAATCCCTTCACAAAATTTAAAAATTTCCTGGAAAGGCAGGACCAGGATAATACATGCGAATAAAGCGCGCCTTGGTCGAATGCGCGAGAGTCCCGGTTGAGCGTAATAACACCAAACCTATATACATGTGATTAATCAATTTAAACCCATTTCTAAAAGTAGCAAAAATATCAGCCATGCCCGCCTCTAGAGGAGATGGGCCTTCCCCCAGAAGGCCGCATAAGGGTGGAGGAAAGGGCCATAAACTGGCCCAACTCCGATGGCGGCGCCGGCAGGCCATAAAGGAAGGAAGGAGCGTTTCGCCCCTCCTCCCCAGGATAACATCCTCCGTCGTCATCAGGGAGGCCATAGAAGTAATCACCATCGATGACTCGCCCCCGCCAACGCCGACGGATTGGGAAAAGATGCAGGAGGCCGCAACACCCCCGCCCCCGTATAACCCTCCCGCGTACGCGGCGACGGAACGGGGACTCGCCCCTCCAGCACCACTCCAGATCCTAACACCATCCCTAGGTCCCGACTTCCCCGTTCCTTCCGTCATTCCACCTTGGCCAGGAGTGGTGGAAATCCTGGACACGAGGTCAGCCACCAGGGTCCCAGACCACGAGGGGCTGACACCCGAGTTTTTGAGATGGTTCGATGACCTATATCAGAGCGGTCAGGACCTCACCTTCCTCCTGGATGAGTGCACCCCCTATTAAGTCCCCTCCCCACCTATCCTGTAAATAGTTCCCGTCCTAACAAACCTTCCTTCCACCCCCTCTTCCTTGTAAATAAATCCCTTGTATATATTTCCCTTTAGTAATAATTTCATTATTAAAAATCAAATTTTTTATTATTTTCATTTTTTCGGGGCACCATCATTATATATTTGTTTTTCGCGTGATGACGAACAGCTAAGTCCATCCCGCTCCTTAATGTTAAGAAATGCAGGCATTTCTTCATATAAGGGGGGAGGTGTGACGTCCCACTATTTTTCGCGCAGTCGTAATTAGAGTCTTCCCCACAAATTACTCCAAATCTTCGCCAAAATCCCTCGAATTCAAATCTTACCCCTTTTTCCCAACTACCGACCACCTTGACGATATACCTTAGCGGTCCCTATCTCAAGATGATCTACTACGAAATCCCCTTCCCTCTACGCCCTACGAGGCACGATCTCCTCCCTCACCTTCAAAGTCTAAACAAGTCCCTCGTCCCAAAAACCCTCTTACATCGAGACTACGTCTCACGACCTCCCTACGACCCACCGAGTCAAAGCCACTCTTACCCCGTTCCAATCAAAACACGCAAACCACATGTAACTAGTTTGAGTCCCCCTTCTCGAGCGCCCCTCATAAAAACCCCGGAAATAATATTGCGAAGTCCTTTTCGAATGCCCTTTATAAAAAACCCGGAAGTCTTATTGCGACGCATATTTCGTGCATGAGTCACGGTGCATACCGCGCACACCCCTCATACCTAAACACTGTATAAATACAAGGGCCCCAGAGGCCGTAGCACTCTTCTTCTACGGAAAGCTCTTCCATAGAGACAGTTCAAAGAAAGTAACAATTTAACTAACGTGCAGTAAATTCAGTGCAACTACTCTCGACGAGAGATTCACTTTCGACAACAACTGTGAGCAATTAATATTACTTATTATAACACTGCATATCATCGCCATTTATATTACACTTTCTTGCTTATGCTTTTCTTATTATTGCTTATCGTTTATATCATCTTAACATTCCTAACGCTTATTGCTTTTCATATTCTTGTCTATTGCTAATACTCGCATATTTCATGTTCATCTATATATTGCTATTGTTTACCATTTATATAAATGTTTTGTGCTAATGCTCAACGTCCCACGCATTATTATAATATTACCACATATGCTTTGAACTGAATAAACGTTCTTATTCTAAATAACGCTTCGAATTATTGTAGTGATCCTTCGGTTACGGAATTACCGAATCATAACAAGCCACTGCAACAGCTGATCTCGGTTCGCGAACTCCGGGATTTCTTACAGTGTTTACAAGGCTTACTTTCGTATAGGCCTTGTACGACCATACCGTTACCTCTATTATAAAGAAATATAACGCGAAGTTTCTTATATTAATGCAACGGTAAATCCAATTATCAGGACTTTAAATACCCATGCTTGTGTCTAACGGGTGTCACTCTGGTGCTTGATTACTGCTTTACCTTCCCTGGTTGCTTGCGCCGCGAAACTTGTTTTCGTGCCTAACTCCCATCGTGCCTAGTGCCGCGAAACCTGTTTTCGTGCCTAACTCCCATCGTTCCTAGTGCCGCGAAACCTGTTTTCGTGCCTAACTCCCATCGTTCCTAGTGCCGCGAAACTTGTTTTCGTGCCTAACTCCTGCCTCACTTTGTGCCGCGAAACTAGTTTTCGTGCCAAAGTCCTATCCTGCTTAGTGCCGCGAAGCTGGTTTTCGTGCCTAAACTCCCCCAACTAGCCTTGTGTCGCGAAACTGGTTTTCGTGCCAAGGCTTCCTCCCGATCTACCCCAACTATGTCATTCCCCTAAAAAAGACCTTCACCCGGGACGTGACACGAGTAAAACGAGTAAAACGGGTATACGAGTAAAACGAGTAAAACTAGTAAAACGAGTAAAACGAGTGATACGACTAAAACGAGTAAAACGAGTAAAACTAGTAAAACGAGTAAAACGAGTAAAACGAGTAAAACGAGTAAAACGAGTAAAACGAGTAAAACGAGTAAAACGAGTAAAACGAGTAAAACGGGTATACGAGTAAAACGAGTAAAACTAGTAAAACGAGTAAAACGAGTGATACGACTAAAACGAGTAAAACGAGTAAAACTAGTAAAACGAGTAAAACGAGTAAAACGAGTAAAACGAGTAAAACGAGTAAAACGAGTAAATCGAGTAAAACGAGTAAAACGAGTAAAACGAGCAAAACTAGTAAAACTAGTAAAACGAGTAAAACGAGCATAACGAGCAAAACTAGTAAAACGAGTAAAACGACTAAAACGAGTAAAACGAGTAAAACTAGTAAAACGAGTAAAACGAGTAAAACGAGTAAAACGAGTAAAACGAGTAAAACGAGTAAAACGGGTAAACGAGTAAAACGAGTAAAACTAGTAAAACGAGTAAAACGAGTAATACGAGTAAAACGAGTAAAACGAGTAAAATGAGTAAAACGGGTAAACGAGTAAAACGAGTAAAACTAGTAAACCGAGTAAAACAAGTAAAACGAGTAAAACGAGTAAAACGAGTAAAACGAGTAAAACGAGTAAAACGAATAAAACGAGTAAAACGAGTAAAACGAGTAAAACGAGTAAAACGAGCAAAACTAGTAAAACGAGTAAAACGAGTAAAACGAGTAAAACGAGTAAAACGAGTAAAACGAGTAAAACGAGTAAAACGAGTAAAACGAGTAAAACTAGTAAAACTAGTAAAACTAGTAAAACGAGTAAAACGAGTAAAACGAGTAATACGAGTAATACGAGTAAAACGAGTAAAACGAGTAAAACGAGTAAAACGAGTAAAACGAGTAAAAACGAGTAAAACGAGTAAAACGAGTAAAACGAGTAAAACGAGTAAAACTAGTAAAACGAGTAAACCGAGTAAAACGAGTAAACCGAGTAAAACGAGTAAAACGAGTAAAACTGAGTAAAACGAATAAAACGAGTAAAACGAGTAAAACGAGTAAAACGAGTAAAACGAGTAAAACGAGTAAAACGAGTAAAACGAGTAAAACGAGTAAAACGAGTAAAACGAGTGATACGAGTAATACGAGTAAAACGAGTAAAACGAGTAAAACGAGTAAAACGAGTAAAACGATTAAAACGAGTAAAACGAGTAAAACGAGTAAAACTAGTAAAACGAGTAAACCGAGTAAAACGAGTAAACCGAGTAAAACGGGTAAAACGAGTAAAACGAATAAAACGAGTAAAACGAGTAAAACGAGTAAAACGAGTAAAACTAGTAAAACGAATAAAACGAGTAAAACGAGTAAAACGAGTAAAACGAGTAAAACGAGTGATACGAGTAATACGAGTAAAACGAGTAAAACGAGTAAAACGAGTAAAACGAGTAAAACGATTAAAACGAGTAAAACGAGTAAAACGAGTAAAACTAGTAAAACGAGTAAACCGAGTAAAACGAGTAAACCGAGTAAAACGAGTAAAACGAGTAAAACGAGTAAAACGAGTAAAACGAGTAAAACGGGTATACGAGTAAAACGAGTAAAACTAGTAAAACGAGTAAAACGAGTGATACGACTAAAACGAGTAAAACGAGTAAAACTAGTAAAACGAGTAAAACGAGTAAAACGAGTAAAACGAGTAAAACGAGTAAAACGAGTAAAACGAGTAAAACGAGTAAAACGAGTAAAACGAGTAAAACGGGTATACGAGTAAAACGAGTAAAACTAGTAAAACGAGTAAAACGAGTGATACGACTAAAACGAGTAAAACGAGTAAAACTAGTAAAACGAGTAAAACGAGTAAAACGAGTAAAACGAGTAAAACGAGTAAAACGAGTAAATCGAGTAAAACGAGTAAAACGAGTAAAACGAGCAAAACTAGTAAAACTAGTAAAACGAGTAAAACGAGCATAACGAGCAAAACTAGTAAAACGAGTAAAACGACTAAAACGAGTAAAACGAGTAAAACTAGTAAAACGAGTAAAACGAGTAAAACGAGTAAAACGAGTAAAACGAGTAAAACGAGTAAAACGGGTAAACGAGTAAAACGAGTAAAACTAGTAAAACGAGTAAAACGAGTAATACGAGTAAAACGAGTAAAACGAGTAAAATGAGTAAAACGGGTAAACGAGTAAAACGAGTAAAACTAGTAAACCGAGTAAAACAAGTAAAACGAGTAAAACGAGTAAAACGAGTAAAACGAGTAAAACGAGTAAAACGAGTAAAACGAATAAAACGAGTAAAACGAGTAAAACGAGTAAAACGAGTAAAACGAGTAAAACGAGTAAAACGAGTGATACGAGTAATACGAGTAAAACGAGTAAAACGAGTAAAACGAGTAAAACGAGTAAAACGATTAAAACGAGTAAAACGAGTAAAACGAGTAAAACTAGTAAAACGAGTAAACCGAGTAAAACGAGTAAACCGAGTAAAACGGGTAAAACGAGTAAAACGAATAAAACGAGTAAAACGAGTAAAACGAGTAAAACGAGTAAAACTAGTAAAACGAGTAAAACGAGTGATACGACTAAAACGAGTAAAACGAGTAAAACGAGTAAAACGAGTAAAACTAGTAAAACGAGTAAAACGAGTAAAACTAGTAAAACGAGTAAAACAAGTAATACGAGTAAAACGAGTAAAACAAGTAAAACGAGTAAAACGAGTAAAACGAGTAAAACGGGTATACGAGTAAAACGAGTAAAACCAGTAAAACGAGTAAAACGAGTGATACGACTAAAACGAGTAAAACGAGTAAAACGAGTAAAACTAGTAAAACGAGTAAAACGAGTAAAACGAGTAAAACGAGTAATACGAGTAATACGAGTAAAACGAGTAAAACGAGTAAAACGAGTAAAACGAGTAAAACGAGTAAATCGAGTAAAACGAGTAAACCGAGTAAAACGAGTAAAACGAGTAAAACGAGTAAAACGAGTAAAACGAGTAAAACGAGTAAAACGAGTAAAACGAGTAAAACGAGTAAAACGAGTAAAACGAGTAAAACGAGTAGAACGAGTAGAACGAGTAGAACGAGTAAAACGAGTAGAACGAGTAAAACGAGTAAAACGAGTAAAACGAGTAAAACAGTAAAACGAGTAAAACGAGTAAAACGAGTAAAACGAGTAAAACGAGTAA
>NW_027485596.1:0-33972 GCF_050908995.1 Andrena cerasifolii
CGCAGGCCTTTCAAGAGGCGTTCGAAAATTCTGCGTCTCTTCGTTAAACAGTCACTGTCTCGAAACATCTGCGCCACTTCTCGCTCTTTGATTTGCTCTCCAGAGACGTTACTTTGTTCCATCTCTTTCGACGGCATGTTGTCCTGTTACAAAGCACAATTTTGTGTATTCTCGAAATTTTCGCCAGATTTTGTCCAATATATCAGGAGAACATGAAGTGGAAAGAGGTATACTAAATTTCAGCTTCAAAGGCATCGCCTTAAAGTTGCAAATCAGAGGCGCAGGCCTTTCAAGAGGCGTTCGAAAATTCTGCGTCTCTTCGTTAAACAGTCACTGTCTCGAAACATCTGCGCCACTTCTCGCTCTTTGATTTGCTCTCCGGAGACGTTACTTTGTGCCATCTCTTTCGACGGCATGTTCTCCTGTTACAAAGCCCAATTTTGTGCATTCTGAAAATTTTCGCCAGATTTTGGCCAATATATCAGGAGAACATGAAGTGGAAAGAGGTATACTAAATTTCAGCTTCAAATGCATCGCCTTAAAGTTGCAAATAAGAGGCGTTCGAAAATTCTGCGTCTCGTTGTTAAACAGTCACTGTCTCGAAACACCTGCGCCACTTCTCGCTCTTTGATTCGCTCTCCAGAGGCGTTAGTTTGTTCCATCTCTTTCGACGGCATGTTGTCCTGTTACAAAGCTCAATTTTGTGTATTCTCGAAATTTTCGCCAGATTTTGGCCAATATATCAGGAGAACATGAAGTCAAAAGAGGTATACTAAATTTCAGCTTCAAAGGCATCGCCTTAAAGTTGCAAATCAGAGGCGCAGGCCTTTCAAGAGGCGTTCGAAAATTCTGCGTGTCTTCGTTAAACAGTCACTGTCTCGAAACATCTGCGCCACTTCTCGCTCTTTGATTTGCTCTCCGGAGACGTTACTATGTGCCATCTCTTTCGACGGCATGTTCACCTGTTACAAAGCCCAATTTTGGGCATTCTGAACATTTTCGCCAGATTTTGCCCAATATATCAGGAGAACATGAAGTGGAAAGAGGTATACTAAATTTCAGCTTCAAAGGCATCGCCTTAAAGTTGCAAATAAGAGGCGCAGGCCTTTCAAGAGGCGTTCGAAAATTCTGCGTGTCTTCGTTAAACAGTCACTGTCTCCAAACATCTGCGCCACTTCTCGCTCTTTGATTTGCTCTCCGGAGACGTTACTTTGTTCCATCTCTTTCGACGGCATGTTGTCCTGTTACAAAGCACAATTTTGTGTATTCTCGAAATTTTCGCCAGATTTTGTCCAATATATCAGGAGAACATGAAGTGGAAAGAGGTATACTAAATTTCAGCTTCAAAGGCATCGCCTTAAAGTTGCAAATCAGAGGCGCAGGCCTTTCAAGAGGCGTTCGAAAATTCTGCGTCTCTTCGTTAAACAGTCACTGTCTCGAAACATCTGCGCCACTTCTCGCTCTTTGATTTGCTCTCCGGAGACGTTACTATGTGCCATCTCTTTCGACGGCATGTTCACCTGTTACAAAGCCCAATTTTGGGCATTCTGAACATTTTCGCCAGATTTTGCCCAATATATCAGGAGAACATGAAGTGGAAAGAGGTATACTAAATTTCAGCTTCAAAGGCATCGCCTTAAAGTTGCAAATAAGAGGCGCAGGCCTTTCAAGAGGCGTTCGAAAATTCTGCGTCTCTTCGTTAAACAGTCACTGTCTCGAAACATCTGCGCCACTTCTCGCTCTTTGATTTGCTCTCCAGAGACGTTACTTTGTTCCATCTCTTTCGACGGCATGTTGTCCTGTTACAAAGCACAACTTCGTGTATTCTGAAAATTTTCGCCAGATTTTGCCCAATATATCAGGAGAACATGAAGTGGAAAGAGGTATACTAAATTTCAGCTTCAAAGGCATCGCCTTAAAGTTGCAAATCAGAGGCGCAGGCCTTTCAAGAGGCGTTCGAAAATTCTGCGTGTCTTCGTTAAACAGTCACTGTCTCCAAACATCTGCGCCACTTCTCGCTCTTTGATTTGCTCTCCGGAGACGTTACTATGTGCCATCTCTTTCGACGGCATGTTCTCCTGTTACAAAGCCCAATTTTGTGCATTCTGAAAATTTTCGCCAGATTTTGGCCAATATATCAGGAGAACATGAAGTCAAAAGAGGTATACTAAATTTCAGCTTCAAAGGCATCGCCTTAAAGTTGCAAATAAGAGGCGCAGGCCTTTCAAGAGGCGTTCGAAAATTATGCGTGTCTTCGTAAAACAGTCACTGTCTCGAAACATCTGCGCCACTTCTCGCTCTTTGATTTGCTCTCCGGAGACGTTACTATGTGCCATCTCTTTCGACGGCATGTTCACCTGTTACAAAGCCCAATTTTGGGCATTCTGAACATTTTCGCCAGATTTTGCCCAATATATCAGGAGAACATGAAGTGGAAAGAGGTATACTAAATTTCAGCTTCAAAGGCATCGCCTTAAAGTTGCAAATAAGAGGCGCAGGCCTTTCAAGAGGCGTTCGAAAATTCTGCGTCTCTTCGTTAAACAGTCACTGTCTCGAAACATCTGCGCCACTTCTCGCTCTTTGATTTGCTCTCCAGAGACGTTACTTTGTTCCATCTCTTTCGACGGCATGTTGTCCTGTTACAAAGCACAATTTTGTGTATTCTCGAAATTTTCGCCAGATTTTGTCCAATATATCAGGAGAACATGAAGTGGGAAGAGGTATACTAAATTTCAGCTTCAAAGGCATCGCCTTAAAGTTGCAAATCAGAGGCGCAGGCCTTTCAAGAGGCGTTCGAAAATTCTGCGTCTCTTCGTTAAACAGTCACTGTCTCGAAACATCTGCGCCACTTCTCGCTCTTTGATTTGCTCTCCGGAGACGTTACATTGTGCCATCTCTTTCGACGGCATGTTCTCCTGTTACAAAGCCCAATTTTGTGCATTCTGAAAATTTTCGCCAGATTTTGGCCAATATATCAGGAGAACATGAAGTGGAAAGAGGTATACTAAATTTCAGCTTCAAATGCATCGCCTTAAAGTTGCAAATAAGAGGCGTTCGAAAATTCTGCGTCTCGTTGTTAAACAGTCACTGTCTCGAAACATCTGCGCCACTTCTCGCTCTTTGAGTTGCTCTCCGGAGACGTTACTTTGTTCCATCTCCTTCGATGGCATGTTCTCCTATTACAAACCCCATTTTGTGCATTCTGAAAATTTTCGCCAGATTTTGGCCAATATATCAGGTGAAAGTGAAGTGGAAAGAGTTATACTAAATTTCAGCTTCAAAGGCATCTCCTTAAAGTTGCAAATAAGAGGCGCAGGCCTTTCAAGAGGCGTTCGAAAATTCTGCGTGTCTTCGTTAAACAGTCACTGTCTCCAAACATCTGCGCCACTTCTCGCTCTTTGATTTGCTCTCCGGAGACGTTACTATGTGCCATCTCTTTCGACGGCATGTTGTCCTGTTACAAAGCCCAATTTTGTGCATTTTGAAAATTTTCGCCAGATTTTGGCCAATATATCAGGAGAACATGAAGTGGAAAGAGGTATACTAAATTTCAGCTTCAAATGCATCGCCTTAAAGTTGCAAATAAGAGGCGTTCGAAAATTCTGCGTCTCGTTGTTAAACAGTCACTGTCTCGAAACACCTGCACCACTTCTCGCTCTTTGATTCGCTCTCCAGAGACGTTACTTTGTTCCATCTCTTTCGACGGCATGTTGTCCTGTTACAAAGCCCGATTTTGTGTATTCTCGAAATTTGCGCCAGATTTTGGCCAATAAATCAGAAGAAAATGAAGTGGAAAGAGGTATACTAAATTTCAGCTTCAAAGGCATCGCCTTAAAGTTGCAAATCAGAGGCGCAGGCCTTTCAAGAGGCGTTCGAAAATTCTGCGTGTCTTCGTTAAACAGTCACTGTCTCCAAACATCTGCGCCACTTCTCGCTCTTTGATTTGCTCTCCGGAGACGTTACTATGTGCCATCTCTTTCGGCGGCATGTTCTCCTGTTACAAAGCCCAATTTTGTGCATTCTGAAAATTTTCGCCAGATTTTGGCCAATATATCAGGAGAACATGAAGTCAAAAGAGGTATACTAAATTTCAGCTTCAAAGGCATCGCCTTAAAGTTGCAAATAAGAGGCGCAGGCCTTTCAAGAGGCGTTCGAAAATTATGCGTGTCTTCGTTAAACAGTCACTGTCTCGAAACATCTGCGCCACTTCTCGCTCTTTGATTTGCTCTCCGGAGACGTTACTATGTGCCATCTCTTTCGACGGCATGTTCACCTGTTACAAAGCCCAATTTTGGGCATTCTGAACATTTTCGCCAGATTTTGCCCAATATATCAGGAGAACATGAAGTGGAAAGAGGTATACTAAATTTCAGCTTCAAAGGCATCGCCTTAAAGTTGCAAATAAGAGGCGCAGGCCTTTCAAGAGGCGTTCGAAAATTCTGCGTCTCTTCGTTAAACAGTCACTGTCTCGAAACATCTGCGCCACTTCTCGCTCTTTGATTTGCTCTCCAGAGACGTTACTTTGTTCCATCTCTTTCGACGGCATGTTGTCCTGTTACAAAGCACAATTTTGTGTATTCTCGAAATTTTCGCCAGATTTTGTCCAATATATCAGGAGAACATGAAGTGGAAAGAGGTATACTAAATTTCAGCTTCAAAGGCATCGCCTTAAAGTTGCAAATCAGAGGCGCAGGCCTTTCAAGAGGCGTTCGAAAATTCTGCGTCTCTTCGTTAAACAGTCACTGTCTCGAAACATCTGCGCCACTTCTCGCTCTTTGATTTGCTCTCCGGAGACGTTACTTTGTGCCATCTCTTTCGACGGCATGTTCTCCTGTTACAAAGCCCAATTTTGTGCATTCTGAAAATTTTCGCCAGATTTTGGCCAATATATCAGGAGAACATGAAGTGGAAAGAGGTATACTAAATTTCAGCTTCAAATGCATCGCCTTAAAGTTGCAAATAAGAGGCGTTCGAAAATTCTGCGTCTCGTTGTTAAACAGTCACTGTCTCGAAACACCTGCGCCACTTCTCGCTCTTTGATTCGCTCTCCAGAGGCGTTAGTTTGTTCCATCTCTTTCGACGGCATGTTGTCCTGTTACAAAGCTCAATTTTGTGTATTCTCGAAATTTTCGCCAGATTTTGGCCAATATATCAGGAGAACATGAAGTCAAAAGAGGTATACTAAATTTCAGCTTCAAAGGCATCGCCTTAAAGTTGCAAATCAGAGGCGCAGGCCTTTCAAGAGGCGTTCGAAAATTCTGCGTGTCTTCGTTAAACAGTCACTGTCTCGAAACATCTGCGCCACTTCTCGCTCTTTGATTTGCTCTCCGGAGACGTTACTATGTGCCATCTCTTTCGACGGCATGTTCACCTGTTACAAAGCCCAATTTTGGGCATTCTGAACATTTTCGCCAGATTTTGCCCAATATATCAGGAGAACATGAAGTGGAAAGAGGTATACTAAATTTCAGCTTCAAAGGCATCGCCTTAAAGTTGCAAATAAGAGGCGCAGGCCTTTCAAGAGGCGTTCGAAAATTCTGCGTGTCTTCGTTAAACAGTCACTGTCTCCAAACATCTGCGCCACTTCTCGCTCTTTGATTTGCTCTCCGGAGACGTTACTTTGTTCCATCTCTTTCGACGGCATGTTGTCCTGTTACAAAGCACAATTTTGTGTATTCTCGAAATTTTCGCCAGATTTTGTCCAATATATCAGGAGAACATGAAGTGGAAAGAGGTATACTAAATTTCAGCTTCAAAGGCATCGCCTTAAAGTTGCAAATCAGAGGCGCAGGCCTTTCAAGAGGCGTTCGAAAATTCTGCGTCTCTTCGTTAAACAGTCACTGTCTCGAAACATCTGCGCCACTTCTCGCTCTTTGATTTGCTCTCCGGAGACGTTACTATGTGCCATCTCTTTCGACGGCATGTTCACCTGTTACAAAGCCCAATTTTGGGCATTCTGAACATTTTCGCCAGATTTTGCCCAATATATCAGGAGAACATGAAGTGGAAAGAGGTATACTAAATTTCAGCTTCAAAGGCATCGCCTTAAAGTTGCAAATAAGAGGCGCAGGCCTTTCAAGAGGCGTTCGAAAATTCTGCGTCTCTTCGTTAAACAGTCACTGTCTCGAAACATCTGCGCCACTTCTCGCTCTTTGATTTGCTCTCCAGAGACGTTACTTTGTTCCATCTCTTTCGACGGCATGTTGTCCTGTTACAAAGCACAACTTCGTGTATTCTGAAAATTTTCGCCAGATTTTGCCCAATATATCAGGAGAACATGAAGTGGAAAGAGGTATACTAAATTTCAGCTTCAAAGGCATCGCCTTAAAGTTGCAAATCAGAGGCGCAGGCCTTTCAAGAGGCGTTCGAAAATTCTGCGTGTCTTCGTTAAACAGTCACTGTCTCCAAACATCTGCGCCACTTCTCGCTCTTTGATTTGCTCTCCGGAGACGTTACTATGTGCCATCTCTTTCGACGGCATGTTCTCCTGTTACAAAGCCCAATTTTGTGCATTCTGAAAATTTTCGCCAGATTTTGGCCAATATATCAGGAGAACATGAAGTCAAAAGAGGTATACTAAATTTCAGCTTCAAAGGCATCGCCTTAAAGTTGCAAATAAGAGGCGCAGGCCTTTCAAGAGGCGTTCGAAAATTATGCGTGTCTTCGTAAAACAGTCACTGTCTCGAAACATCTGCGCCACTTCTCGCTCTTTGATTTGCTCTCCGGAGACGTTACTATGTGCCATCTCTTTCGACGGCATGTTCACCTGTTACAAAGCCCAATTTTGGGCATTCTGAACATTTTCGCCAGATTTTGCCCAATATATCAGGAGAACATGAAGTGGAAAGAGGTATACTAAATTTCAGCTTCAAAGGCATCGCCTTAAAGTTGCAAATAAGAGGCGCAGGCCTTTCAAGAGGCGTTCGAAAATTCTGCGTCTCTTCGTTAAACAGTCACTGTCTCGAAACATCTGCGCCACTTCTCGCTCTTTGATTTGCTCTCCAGAGACGTTACTTTGTTCCATCTCTTTCGACGGCATGTTGTCCTGTTACAAAGCACAATTTTGTGTATTCTCGAAATTTTCGCCAGATTTTGTCCAATATATCAGGAGAACATGAAGTGGGAAGAGGTATACTAAATTTCAGCTTCAAAGGCATCGCCTTAAAGTTGCAAATCAGAGGCGCAGGCCTTTCAAGAGGCGTTCGAAAATTCTGCGTCTCTTCGTTAAACAGTCACTGTCTCGAAACATCTGCGCCACTTCTCGCTCTTTGATTTGCTCTCCGGAGACGTTACATTGTGCCATCTCTTTCGACGGCATGTTCTCCTGTTACAAAGCCCAATTTTGTGCATTCTGAAAATTTTCGCCAGATTTTGGCCAATATATCAGGAGAACATGAAGTGGAAAGAGGTATACTAAATTTCAGCTTCAAATGCATCGCCTTAAAGTTGCAAATAAGAGGCGTTCGAAAATTCTGCGTCTCGTTGTTAAACAGTCACTGTCTCGAAACATCTGCGCCACTTCTCGCTCTTTGAGTTGCTCTCCGGAGACGTTACTTTGTTCCATCTCCTTCGATGGCATGTTCTCCTATTACAAACCCCATTTTGTGCATTCTGAAAATTTTCGCCAGATTTTGGCCAATATATCAGGTGAAAGTGAAGTGGAAAGAGTTATACTAAATTTCAGCTTCAAAGGCATCTCCTTAAAGTTGCAAATAAGAGGCGCAGGCCTTTCAAGAGGCGTTCGAAAATTCTGCGTGTCTTCGTTAAACAGTCACTGTCTCCAAACATCTGCGCCACTTCTCGCTCTTTGATTTGCTCTCCGGAGACGTTACTATGTGCCATCTCTTTCGACGGCATGTTGTCCTGTTACAAAGCCCAATTTTGTGCATTTTGAAAATTTTCGCCAGATTTTGGCCAATATATCAGGAGAACATGAAGTGGAAAGAGGTATACTAAATTTCAGCTTCAAATGCATCGCCTTAAAGTTGCAAATAAGAGGCGTTCGAAAATTCTGCGTCTCGTTGTTAAACAGTCACTGTCTCGAAACACCTGCACCACTTCTCGCTCTTTGATTCGCTCTCCAGAGACGTTACTTTGTTCCATCTCTTTCGACGGCATGTTGTCCTGTTACAAAGCCCGATTTTGTGTATTCTCGAAATTTGCGCCAGATTTTGGCCAATAAATCAGAAGAAAATGAAGTGGAAAGAGGTATACTAAATTTCAGCTTCAAAGGCATCGCCTTAAAGTTGCAAATAAGAGGCGCAGCCCTTTCAAGAGGCGTTCGAAAATTCTGCGTCTCTTCGTTAAACAGTCACTGTCTCGAAACATCTGCGCCACTTCTCGCTCTTTGATTTGCTCTCCGGAGACGTTACTTTGTGCCATCTCTTTCGACGGCATGTTCTCCTGTTACAAAGCCCAATTTTGTGCATTCTGAAAATTTTCGCCAGATTTTGGCCAATATATCAGGAGAACATGAAGTGGAAAGAGGTATACTAAATTTCAGCTTCAAATGCATCGCCTTAAAGTTGCAAATAAGAGGCGTTCGAAAATTCTGCGTCTCGTTGTTAAACAGTCACTGTCTCGAAACACCTGCGCCACTTCTCGCTCTTTGATTCGCTCTCCAGAGGCGTTAGTTTGTTCCATCTCTTTCGACGGCATGTTGTCCTGTTACAAAGCTCAATTTTGTGTATTCTCGAAATTTTCGCCAGATTTTGGCCAATATATCAGGAGAAAATGAAGTGGAAAGAGGAATACTAAATTTCAGCTTCAAAGGCATCGCCTTAAAGTTGCAAATAAGAGGCGCAGGCCTTTCAAGAGACGTTCGAAAATTCTGCGTGTCTTCGTTAAACAGTCACTGTCTCGAAACATCTGCGCCACTTCTCGCTCTTTGAGTTGCTCTCCGGAGACGTTACTTTGTTCCATCTCCTTCGATGGCATGTTCTCCTATTACAAACCCCATTTTGTGCATTCTGAAAATTTTCGCCAGATTTTGGCCAATATATCAGGTGAAAGTGAAGTGGAAAGAGTTATACTAAATTTCAGCTTCAAAGGCATCTCCTTAAAGTTGCAAATAAGAGGCGCAGGCCTTTCAAGAGGCGTTCGAAAATTCTGCGTGTCTTCGTTAAACAGTCACTGTCTCCAAACATCTGCGCCACTTCTCGCTCTTTGATTTGCTCTCCGGAGACGTTACTATGTGCCATCTCTTTCGACGGCATGTTGTCCTGTTACAAAGCACAATTTTGTGCATTCTGAAAATTTTCGCCAGATTTTGGCCAATATATCAGGAGAACATGAAGTGGAAAGAGGTATACTAAATTTCAGCTTCAAATGCATCGCCTTAAAGTTGCAAATAAGAGGCGTTCGAAAATTCTGCGTCTCGTTGTTAAACAGTCACTGTCTCGAAACACCTGCACCACTTCTCGCTCTTTGATTCGCTCTCCAGAGACGTTACTTTGTTCCATCTCTTTCGACGGCATGTTGTCCTGTTACAAAGCCCGATTTTGTGTATTCTCGAAATTTGCGCCAGATTTTGGCCAATAAATCAGAAGAAAATGAAGTGGAAAGAGGTATACTAAATTTCAGCTTCAAAGGCATCGCCTTAAAGTTGCAAATAAGAGGCGCAGCCCTTTCAAGAGGCGTTCGAAAATTCTGCGTCTCTTCGTTAAATAGTCACTGTCTCGAAACATCTGCGCCACTTCTCGCTCTTTGATTTGCTCTCCGGAGACGTTACTATGAGCCATCTCTTTCGACGGCATGTTGTCCTGTTACAAAGCTCAATTTTGTGTATTCTCGAAATTTTCGCCAGATTTTGGCCAATATATCAGGAGAAAATGAAGTGGAAAGAGGTATACTAAATTTCAGCTTCAAAGGCATCGCCTTAAAGTTGCAAATCAGAGGCGCAGGCCTTTCAAGAGGCGTTCGAAAATTCTGCGTGTCTTCGTTAAACAGTCACTGTCTCCAAACATCTGCGCCACTTCTCGCTCTTTGATTTGCTCTCCGGAGACGTTACTATGTGCCATCTCTTTCGACGGCATGTTCTCCTGTTACAAAGCCCAATTTTGTGCATTCTGAAAATTTTCGCCAGATTTTGGCCAATATATCAGGAGAACATGAAGTCAAAAGAGGTATACTAAATTTCAGCTTCAAAGGCATCGCCTTAAAGTTGCAAATAAGAGGCGCAGGCCTTTCAAGAGGCTTTCGAAAATTCTGCGTCTCTTCGTGAACAGTCACTGTCTCGAAACACCTGCGCCACTTCTCGCTCTTTGATTTGCTCTCCGGAGACATTACTTTGTTCCATTTCTTTCGACGGCATCTTCTCCTGTTACAAAGCCCAATTTTGTGCATTCTGAAGAATTTCGCCAGATTTTGGCCAATATATCAGGAGAACATGAAGTGGAAAGAGGTATACTAAATTTCAGCTTCAAATGCATCGCCTTAAAGTTGCAAATAAGAGGCGCAGGCCTTTCAAGAGGCGTTCGAAAATTCTGCGTCTCGTTGTTAAACAGTCACTGTCTCGAAACACCTGCGCCACTTCTCGCTCTTTGATTTGCTCTCCGGAGACGTTACTTTGTTCCATTTCTTTCGACGGCATGTTCACCTGTTACAAAGCCCAATTTTGGGCATTCTGAACATTTTCGCCAGATTTTGCCCAATATATCAGGAGAACATGAAGTGGAAAGAGGTATACTAAATTTCAGCTTCAAAGGCATCGCCTTAAAGTTGCAAATAAGAGGCGCAGGCCTTTCAAGAGGCGTTCGAAAATTCTGCGTCTCTTCGTTAAACAGTCACTGTCTCGAAACATCTGCGCCACTTCTCGCTCTTTGATTTGCTCTCCAGAGACGTTACTTTGTTCCATCTCTTTCGACGGCATGTTGTCCTGTTACAAAGCACAATTTTGTGTATTCTGAAAATTTTCGCCAGATTTTGCCCAATATATCAGGAGAACATGAAGTGGAAAGAGGTATACTAAATTTCAGCTTCAAAGCCATCGCCTTAAAGTTGCAAATAAGAGGCGCAGGCCTTTCAAGAGGCGTTCGAAAATTCTGCGTCTCTTCGTTAAACAGTCACTGTCTCGAAACATCTGCGCCACTTCTCGCTCTTTGATTTGCTCTCCAGAGACGTTACTTTGTTCCATCTCTTTCGACGGTATGTTGTCCTGTTACAAAGCACAATTTTGTGTATTCTCGAAATTTTCGCCAGATTTTGTCCAATATATCAGGAGAACATGAAGTGGAAAGAGGTATACTAAATTTCAGCTTCAAAGGCATCGCCTTAAAGTTGCAAATCAGAGGCGCAGGCCTTTCAAGAGGCGTTCGAAAATTCTGCGTCTCTTCGTTAAACAGTCACTGTCTCGAAACATCTGCGCCACTTCTCGCTCTTTGATTTGCTCTCCAGAGACGTTACTTTGTTCCATCTCTTTCGACGGCATGTTGTCCGGTTACAAAGCACAATTTTGTGTATTCTGAAAATTTTCGCCAGATTTTGCCCAATATATCAGGAGAACATGAAGTGGAAAGAGGTATACTAAATTTCAGCTTCAAAGCCATCGCCTTAAAGTTGCAAATAAGAGGCGCAGGCCTTTCAAGAGGCGTTCGAAAATTCTGCGTCTCTTCGTTAAACAGTCACTGTCTCGAAACATCTGCGCCACTTCTCGCTCTTTGATTTGCTCTCCAGAGACGTTACTTTGTTCCATCTCTTTCGACGGCATGTTGTCCTGTTACAAAGCACAATTTTGTGTATTCTCGAAATTTTCGCCAGATTTTGTCCAATATATCAGGAGAACATGAAGTGGAAAGAGGTATACTAAATTTCAGCTTCAAAGGCATCGCCTTAAAGTTGCAAATCAGAGGCGCAGGCCTTTCAAGAGGCGTTCGAAAATTCTGCGTCTCTTCGTTAAACAGTCACTGTCTCGAAACATCTGCGCCACTTCTCGCTCTTTGATTTGCTCTCCGGAGACGTTACTTTGTGCCATCTCTTTCGACGGCATGTTCTCCTGTTACAAAGCCCAATTTTGTGCATTCTGAAAATTTTCGCCAGATTTTGGCCAATATATCAGGAGAACATGAAGTGGAAAGAGGTATACTAAATTTCAGCTTCAAATGCATCGCCTTAAAGTTGCAAATAAGAGGCGTTCGAAAATTCTGCGTCTCGTTGTTAAACAGTCACTGTCTCGAAACACCTGCGCCACTTCTCGCTCTTTGATTCGCTCTCCAGAGGCGTTACATTGTTCCATCTCTTTCGATGGCATGTTGTCCTGTTACAAAGCTCAATTTTGTGTATTCTCGAAATTTTCGCCAGATTTTGGCCAATATATCAGGAGAAAATGAAGTGGAAAGAGGAATACTAAATTTCAGCTTCAAAGGCATCGCCTTAAAGTTGCAAATAAGAGGCGCAGGCCTTTCAAGAGACGTTCGAAAATTCTGCGTGTCTTCGTTAAACAGTCACTGTCTCGAAACATCTGCGCCACTTCTCGCTCTTTGATTTGCTCTCCGGAGACGTTACTATGTGCCATCTCTTTCGACGGCATGTTGTCCTGTTACAAAGCTCAATTTTGTGTATTCTCGAAATTTGCGCCAGATTTTGGCCAATATATCAGGAGAAATTGAAGTGGAAAGAGGTATACTAAATTTCAGCTTCAAAGGCATCGCCTTAAAGTTGCAAATCAGAGGCGCAGGCCTTTCAAGAGGCGTTCGAAAATTCTGCGTCTCTTCGTTAAACAGTCACTGTCTCGAAACATCTGCGCCACTTCTCGCTCTTTGATTTGCTCTCCAGAGACGTTACTTTGTTCCATCTCTTTCGACGGCATGTTGTCCTGTTACAAAGCACAATTTTGTGTATTCTGAAAATTTTCGCCAGATTTTGCCCAATATATCAGGAGAACATGAAGTGGAAAGAGGTATACTAAATTTCAGCTTCAAAGCCATCGCCTTAAAGTTGCAAATAAGAGGCGCAGGCCTTTCAAGAGGCGTTCGAAAATTCTGCGTCTCTTCGTTAAACAGTCACTGTCTCGAAACATCTGCGCCACTTCTCGCTCTTTGATTTGCTCTCCAGAGACGTTACTTTGTTCCATCTCTTTCGACGGCATGTTGTCCTGTTACAAAGCACAATTTTGTGTATTCTCGAAATTTTCGCCAGATTTTGTCCAATATATCAGGAGAACATGAAGTGGAAAGAGGTATACTAAATTTCAGCTTCAAAGGCATCGCCTTAAAGTTGCAAATCAGAGGCGCAGGCCTTTCAAGAGGCGTTCGAAAATTCTGCGTCTCTTCGTTAAACAGTCACTGTCTCGAAACATCTGCGCCACTTCTCGCTCTTTGATTTGCTCTCCGGAGACGTTACTTTGTGCCATCTCTTTCGACGGCATGTTCTCCTGTTACAAAGCCCAATTTTGTGCATTCTGAAAATTTTCGCCAGATTTTGGCCAATATATCAGGAGAACATGAAGTGGAAAGAGGTATACTAAATTTCAGCTTCAAATGCATCGCCTTAAAGTTGCAAATAAGAGGCGTTCGAAAATTCTGCGTCTCGTTGTTAAACAGTCACTGTCTCGAAACACCTGCGCCACTTCTCGCTCTTTGATTCGCTCTCCAGAGGCGTTACATTGTTCCATCTCTTTCGATGGCATGTTGTCCTGTTACAAAGCTCAATTTTGTGTATTCTCGAAATTTTCGCCAGATTTTGGCCAATATATCAGGAGAAAATGAAGTGGAAAGAGGAATACTAAATTTCAGCTTCAAAGGCATCGCCTTAAAGTTGCAAATAAGAGGCGCAGGCCTTTCAAGAGACGTTCGAAAATTCTGCGTGTCTTCGTTAAACAGTCACTGTCTCGAAACATCTGCGCCACTTCTCGCTCTTTGATTTGCTCTCCGGAGACGTTACTATGTGCCATCTCTTTCGACGGCATGTTGTCCTGTTACAAAGCTCAATTTTGTGTATTCTCGAAATTTGCGCCAGATTTTGGCCAATAAATCAGAAGAAATTGAAGTGGAAAGAGGTATACTAAATTTCAGCTTCAAAGGCATCGCCTTAAAGTTGCAAATAAGAGGCGCAGCCCTTTCAAGAGGCGTTCGAAAATTCTGCGTCTCTTCGTTAAACAGTCACTGTCTCGAAACATCTGCGCCACTTCTCGCTCTTTGATTTGCTCTCCGGAGACGTTACTTTGTGCCATCTCTTTCGACGGCATGTTCTCCTGTTACAAAGCCCAATTTTGTGCATTCTGAAAATTTTCGCCAGATTTTGGCCAATATATCAGGAGAACATGAAGTGGAAAGAGGTATACTAAATTTCAGCTTCAAATGCATCGCCTTAAAGTTGCAAATAAGAGGCGTTCGAAAATTCTGCGTCTCGTTGTTAAACAGTCACTGTCTCGAAACACCTGCACCACTTCTCGCTCTTTGATTCGCTCTCCAGAGACGTTACTTTGTTCCATCTCTTTCGACGGCATGTTGTCCTGTTACAAAGCCCGATTTTGTGTATTCTCGAAATTTGCGCCAGATTTTGGCCAATAAATCAGAAGAAAATGAAGTGGAAAGAGGTATACTAAATTTCAGCTTCAAAGGCATCGCCTTAAAGTTGCAAATAAGAGGCGCAGCCCTTTCAAGAGGCGTTCGAAAATTCTGCGTCTCTTCGTTAAACAGTCACTGTCTCGAAACATCTGCGCCACTTCTCGCTCTTTGATTTGCTCTCCGGAGACGTTACTTTGTGCCATCTCTTTCGACGGCATGTTCTCCTGTTACAAAGCCCAATTTTGTGCATTCTGAAAATTTTCGCCAGATTTTGGCCAATATATCAGGAGAACATGAAGTGGAAAGAGGTATACTAAATTTCAGCTTCAAATGCATCGCCTTAAAGTTGCAAATAAGAGGCGTTCGAAAATTCTGCGTCTCGTTGTTAAACAGTCACTGTCTCGAAACACCTGCGCCACTTCTCGCTCTTTGATTCGCTCTCCAGAGGCGTTAGTTTGTTCCATCTCTTTCGACGGCATGTTGTCCTGTTACAAAGCTCAATTTTGTGTATTCTCGAAATTTTCGCCAGATTTTGGCCAATATATCAGGAGAAAATGAAGTGGAAAGAGGAATACTAAATTTCAGCTTCAAAGGCATCGCCTTAAAGTTGCAAATAAGAGGCGCAGGCCTTTCAAGAGACGTTCGAAAATTCTGCGTGTCTTCGTTAAACAGTCACTGTCTCGAAACATCTGCGCCACTTCTCGCTCTTTGAGTTGCTCTCCGGAGACGTTACTTTGTTCCATCTCCTTCGATGGCATGTTCTCCTATTACAAACCCCATTTTGTGCATTCTGAAAATTTTCGCCAGATTTTGGCCAATATATCAGGTGAAAGTGAAGTGGAAAGAGTTATACTAAATTTCAGCTTCAAAGGCATCTCCTTAAAGTTGCAAATAAGAGGCGCAGGCCTTTCAAGAGGCGTTCGAAAATTCTGCGTGTCTTCGTTAAACAGTCACTGTCTCCAAACATCTGCGCCACTTCTCGCTCTTTGATTTGCTCTCCGGAGACGTTACTATGTGCCATCTCTTTCGACGGCATGTTGTCCTGTTACAAAGCACAATTTTGTGCATTCTGAAAATTTTCGCCAGATTTTGGCCAATATATCAGGAGAACATGAAGTGGAAAGAGGTATACTAAATTTCAGCTTCAAATGCATCGCCTTAAAGTTGCAAATAAGAGGCGTTCGAAAATTCTGCGTCTCGTTGTTAAACAGTCACTGTCTCGAAACACCTGCACCACTTCTCGCTCTTTGATTCGCTCTCCAGAGACGTTACTTTGTTCCATCTCTTTCGACGGCATGTTGTCCTGTTACAAAGCCCGATTTTGTGTATTCTCGAAATTTGCGCCAGATTTTGGCCAATAAATCAGAAGAAAATGAAGTGGAAAGAGGTATACTAAATTTCAGCTTCAAAGGCATCGCCTTAAAGTTGCAAATAAGAGGCGCAGCCCTTTCAAGAGGCGTTCGAAAATTCTGCGTCTCTTCGTTAAATAGTCACTGTCTCGAAACATCTGCGCCACTTCTCGCTCTTTGATTTGCTCTCCGGAGACGTTACTATGAGCCATCTCTTTCGACGGCATGTTGTCCTGTTACAAAGCTCAATTTTGTGTATTCTCGAAATTTTCGCCAGATTTTGGCCAATATATCAGGAGAACATGAAGTCAAAAGAGGTATACTAAATTTCAGCTTCAAAGGCATCGCCTTAAAGTTGCAAATAAGAGGCGCAGGCTTTTCAAGAGGCTTTCGAAAATTCTGCGTCTCTTCGTGAACAGTCACTGTCTCGAAACACCTGCGCCACTTCTCGCTCTTTGATTTGCTCTCCGGAGACATTACTTTGTTCCATTTCTTTCGACGGCATCTTCTCCTGTTACAAAGCCCAATTTTGTGCATTCTGAAGAATTTCGCCAGATTTTGGCCAATATATCAGGAGAACATGAAGTGGAAAGAGGTATACTAAATTTCAGCTTCAAATGCATCGCCTTAAAGTTGCAAATAAGAGGCGCAGGCCTTTCAAGAGGCGTTCGAAAATTCTGCGTCTCGTTGTTAAACAGTCACTGTCTCGAAACACCTGCGCCACTTCTCGCTCTTTGATTTGCTCTCCGGAGACGTTACTTTGTTCCATTTCTTTCGACGGCATGTTCACCTGTTACAAAGCCCAATTTTGGGCATTCTGAACATTTTCGCCAGATTTTGCCCAATATATCAGGAGAACATGAAGTGGAAAGAGGTATACTAAATTTCAGCTTCAAAGCCATCGCCTTAAAGTTGCAAATAAGAGGCGCAGGCCTTTCAAGAGGCGTTCGAAAATTCTGCGTCTCTTCGTTAAACAGTCACTGTCTCGAAACATCTGCGCCACTTCTCGCTCTTTGATTTGCTCTCCAGAGACGTTACTTTGTTCCATCTCTTTCGACGGCATGTTGTCCTGTTACAAAGCACAATTTTGTGTATTCTCGAAATTTTCGCCAGATTTTGTCCAATATATCAGGAGAACATGAAGTGGAAAGAGGTATACTAAATTTCAGCTTCAAAGGCATCGCCTTAAAGTTGCAAATCAGAGGCGCAGGCCTTTCAAGAGGCGTTCGAAAATTCTGCGTCTCTTCGTTAAACAGTCACTGTCTCGAAACATCTGCGCCACTTCTCGCTCTTTGATTTGCTCTCCAGAGACGTTACTTTGTTCCATCTCTTTCGACGGCATGTTGTCCTGTTACAAAGCACAATTTTGTGTATTCTGAAAATTTTCGCCAGATTTTGCCCAATATATCAGGAGAACATGAAGTGGAAAGAGGTATACTAAATTTCAGCTTCAAAGCCATCGCCTTAAAGTTGCAAATAAGAGGCGCAGGCCTTTCAAGAGGCGTTCGAAAATTCTGCGTCTCTTCGTTAAACAGTCACTGTCTCGAAACATCTGCGCCACTTCTCGCTCTTTGATTTGCTCTCCAGAGACGTTACTTTGTTCCATCTCTTTCGACGGCATGTTGTCCTGTTACAAAGCACAATTTTGTGTATTCTCGAAATTTTCGCCAGATTTTGTCCAATATATCAGGAGAACATGAAGTGGAAAGAGGTATACTAAATTTCAGCTTCAAAGGCATCGCCTTAAAGTTGCAAATCAGAGGCGCAGGCCTTTCAAGAGGCGTTCGAAAATTCTGCGTCTCTTCGTTAAACAGTCACTGTCTCGAAACATCTGCGCCACTTCTCGCTCTTTGATTTGCTCTCCGGAGACGTTACTTTGTGCCATCTCTTTCGACGGCATGTTCTCCTGTTACAAAGCCCAATTTTGTGCATTCTGAAAATTTTCGCCAGATTTTGGCCAATATATCAGGAGAACATGAAGTGGAAAGAGGTATACTAAATTTCAGCTTCAAATGCATCGCCTTAAAGTTGCAAATAAGAGGCGTTCGAAAATTCTGCGTCTCGTTGTTAAACAGTCACTGTCTCGAAACACCTGCGCCACTTCTCGCTCTTTGATTCGCTCTCCAGAGGCGTTACATTGTTCCATCTCTTTCGATGGCATGTTGTCCTGTTACAAAGCTCAATTTTGTGTATTCTCGAAATTTTCGCCAGATTTTGGCCAATATATCAGGAGAAAATGAAGTGGAAAGAGGAATACTAAATTTCAGCTTCAAAGGCATCGCCTTAAAGTTGCAAATAAGAGGCGCAGGCCTTTCAAGAGACGTTCGAAAATTCTGCGTGTCTTCGTTAAACAGTCACTGTCTCGAAACATCTGCGCCACTTCTCGCTCTTTGATTTGCTCTCCGGAGACGTTACTATGTGCCATCTCTTTCGACGGCATGTTGTCCTGTTACAAAGCTCAATTTTGTGTATTCTCGAAATTTGCGCCAGATTTTGGCCAATAAATCAGAAGAAATTGAAGTGGAAAGAGGTATACTAAATTTCAGCTTCAAAGGCATCGCCTTAAAGTTGCAAATAAGAGGCGCAGCCCTTTCAAGAGGCGTTCGAAAATTCTGCGTCTCTTCGTTAAACAGTCACTGTCTCGAAACATCTGCGCCACTTCTCGCTCTTTGATTTGCTCTCCGGAGACGTTACTTTGTGCCATCTCTTTCGACGGCATGTTCTCCTGTTACAAAGCCCAATTTTGTGCATTCTGAAAATTTTCGCCAGATTTTGGCCAATATATCAGGAGAACATGAAGCGGAAAGAGGTATACTAAATTTCAGCTTCAAATGCATCGCCTTAAAGTTGCAAATAAGAGGCGTTCGAAAATTCTGCGTCTCGTTGTTAAACAGTCACTGTCTCGAAACACCTGCGCCACTTCTCGCTCTTTGATTCGCTCTCCAGAGGCGTTAGTTTGTTCCATCTCTTTCGACGGCATGTTGTCCTGTTACAAAGCTCAATTTTGTGTATTCTCGAAATTTTCGCCAGATTTTGGCCAATATATCAGGAGAAAATGAAGTGGAAAGAGGAATACTAAATTTCAGCTTCAAAGGCATCGCCTTAAAGTTGCAAATAAGAGGCGCAGGCCTTTCAAGAGACGTTCGAAAATTCTGCGTGTCTTCGTTAAACAGTCACTGTCTCGAAACATCTGCGCCACTTCTCGCTCTTTGAGTTGCTCTCCGGAGACGTTACTTTGTTCCATCTCCTTCGATGGCATGTTCTCCTATTACAAACCCCATTTTGTGCATTCTGAAAATTTTCGCCAGATTTTGGCCAATATATCAGGTGAAAGTGAAGTGGAAAGAGTTATACTAAATTTCAGCTTCAAAGGCATCTCCTTAAAGTTGCAAATAAGAGGCGCAGGCCTTTCAAGAGGCGTTCGAAAATTCTGCGTGTCTTCGTTAAACAGTCACTGTCTCCAAACATCTGCGCCACTTCTCGCTCTTTGATTTGCTCTCCGGAGACGTTACTATGTGCCATCTCTTTCGACGGCATGTTGTCCTGTTACAAAGCACAATTTTGTGCATTCTGAAAATTTTCGCCAGATTTTGGCCAATATATCAGGAGAACATGAAGTGGAAAGAGGTATACTAAATTTCAGCTTCAAATGCATCGCCTTAAAGTTGCAAATAAGAGGCGTTCGAAAATTCTGCGTCTCGTTGTTAAACAGTCACTGTCTCGAAACACCTGCACCACTTCTCGCTCTTTGATTCGCTCTCCAGAGACGTTACTTTGTTCCATCTCTTTCGACGGCATGTTGTCCTGTTACAAAGCCCGATTTTGTGTATTCTCGAAATTTGCGCCAGATTTTGGCCAATAAATCAGAAGAAAATGAAGTGGAAAGAGGTATACTAAATTTCAGCTTCAAAGGCATCGCCTTAAAGTTGCAAATAAGAGGCGCAGCCCTTTCAAGAGGCGTTCGAAAATTCTGCGTCTCTTCGTTAAATAGTCACTGTCTCGAAACATCTGCGCCACTTCTCGCTCTTTGATTTGCTCTCCGGAGATGTTACTATGAGCCATCTCTTTCGACGGCATGTTGTCCTGTTACAAAGCTCAATTTTGTGTATTCTCGAAATTTTCGCCAGATTTTGGCCAATATATCAGGAGAAAATGAAGTGGAAAGAGGTATACTAAATTTCAGCTTCAAAGGCATCGCCTTAAAGTTGCAAATCAGAGGCGCAGGCCTTTCAAGAGGCGTTCGAAAATTCTGCGTGTCTTCGTTAAACAGTCACTGTCTCGAAACATCTGCGCCACTTCTCGCTCTTTGAGTTGCTCTCCGGAGACGTTACTTTGTTCCATCTCCTTCGATGGCATGTTCTCCTATTACAAACCCCATTTTGTGCATTCTGAAAATTTTCGCCAGATTTTGGCCAATATATCAGGTGAAAGTGAAGTGGAAAGAGTTATACTAAATTTCAGCTTCAAAGGCATCTCCTTAAAGTTGCAAATAAGAGGCGCAGGCCTTTCAAGAGGCGTTCGAAAATTCTGCGTGTCTTCGTTAAACAGTCACTGTCTCCAAACATCTGCGCCACTTCTCGCTCTTTGATTTGCTCTCCGGAGACGTTACTATGTGCCATCTCTTTCGACGGCATGTTGTCCTGTTACAAAGCCCAATTTTGTGCATTTTGAAAATTTTCGCCAGATTTTGGCCAATATATCAGGAGAACATGAAGTGGAAAGAGGTATACTAAATTTCAGCTTCAAATGCATCGCCTTAAAGTTGCAAATAAGAGGCGTTCGAAAATTCTGCGTCTCGTTGTTAAACAGTCACTGTCTCGAAACACCTGCACCACTTCTCGCTCTTTGATTCGCTCTCCAGAGACGTTACTTTGTTCCATCTCTTTCGACGGCATGTTGTCCTGTTACAAAGCCCGATTTTGTGTATTCTCGAAATTTACGCCAGATTTTGGCCAATAAATCAGAAGAAAATGAAGTGGAAAGAGGTATACTAAATTTCAGCTTCAAAGGCATCGCCTTAAAGTTGCAAATAAGAGGCGCAGCCCTTTCAAGAGGCGTTCGAAAATTCTGCGTCTCTTCGTTAAACAGTCACTGTCTCGAAACATCTGCGCCACTTCTCGCTCTTTGATTTGCTCTCCGGAGACGTTACTTTGTGCCATCTCTTTCGACGGCATGTTCTCCTGTTACAAAGCCCAATTTTGTGCATTCTGAAAATTTTCGCCAGATTTTGGCCAATATATCAGGAGAACATGAAGTGGAAAGAGGTATACTAAATTTCAGCTTCAAATGCATCGCCTTAAAGTTGCAAATAAGAGGCGTTCGAAAATTCTGCGTCTCGTTGTTAAACAGTCACTGTCTCGAAACACCTGCGCCACTTCTCGCTCTTTGATTCGCTCTCCAGAGGCGTTAGTTTGTTCCATCTCTTTCGACGGCATGTTGTCCTGTTACAAAGCTCAATTTTGTGTATTCTCGAAATTTTCGCCAGATTTTGGCCAATATATCAGGAGAAAATGAAGTGGAAAGAGGAATACTAAATTTCAGCTTCAAAGGCATCGCCTTAAAGTTGCAAATAAGAGGCGCAGGCCTTTCAAGAGACGTTCGAAAATTCTGCGTGTCTTCGTTAAACAGTCACTGTCTCGAAACATCTGCGCCACTTCTCGCTCTTTGAGTTGCTCTCCGGAGACGTTACTTTGTTCCATCTCCTTCGATGGCATGTTCTCCTATTACAAACCCCATTTTGTGCATTCTGAAAATTTTCGCCAGATTTTGGCCAATATATCAGGTGAAAGTGAAGTGGAAAGAGTTATACTAAATTTCAGCTTCAAAGGCATCTCCTTAAAGTTGCAAATAAGAGGCGCAGGCCTTTCAAGAGGCGTTCGAAAATTCTGCGTGTCTTCGTTAAACAGTCACTGTCTCCAAACATCTGCGCCACTTCTCGCTCTTTGATTTGCTCTCCGGAGACGTTACTATGTGCCATCTCTTTCGACGGCATGTTGTCCTGTTACAAAGCTCAATTTTGTGTATTCTCGAAATTTGCGCCAGATTTTGGCCAATAAATCAGAAGAAATTGAAGTGGAAAGAGGTATACTAAATTTCAGCTTCAAAGGCATCGCCTTAAAGTTGCAAATAAGAGGCGTTCGAAAATTCTGCGTCTCGTTGTTAAACAGTCACTGTCTCGAAACACCTGCGCCACTTCTCGCTCTTTGATTCGCTCTCCAGAGGCGTTAGTTTGTTCCATCTCTTTCGACGGCATGTTGTCCTGTTACAAAGCTCAATTTTGTGTATTCTCGAAATTTTCGCCAGATTTTGGCCAATATATCAGGAGAAAATGAAGTGGAAAGAGGAATACTAAATTTCAGCTTCAAAGGCATCGCCTTAAAGTTGCAAATAAGAGGCGCAGGCCTTTCAAGAGACGTTCGAAAATTCTGCGTGTCTTCGTTAAACAGTCACTGTCTCGAAACATCTGCGCCACTTCTCGCTCTTTGAGTTGCTCTCCGGAGACGTTACTTTGTTCCATCTCCTTCGATGGCATGTTCTCCTATTACAAACCCCATTTTGTGCATTCTGAAAATTTTCGCCAGATTTTGGCCAATATATCAGGTGAAAGTGAAGTGGAAAGAGTTATACTAAATTTCAGCTTCAAAGGCATCTCCTTAAAGTTGCAAATAAGAGGCGCAGGCCTTTCAAGAGGCGTTCGAAAATTCTGCGTGTCTTCGTTAAACAGTCACTGTCTCCAAACATCTGCGCCACTTCTCGCTCTTTGATTTGCTCTCCGGAGACGTTACTATGTGCCATCTCTTTCGACGGCATGTTGTCCTGTTACAAAGCTCAATTTTGTGTATTCTCGAAATTTGCGCCAGATTTTGGCCAATAAATCAGAAGAAATTGAAGTGGAAAGAGGTATACTAAATTTCAGCTTCAAAGGCATCGCCTTAAAGTTGCAAATAAGAGGCGCAGCCCTTTCAAGAGGCGTTCGAAAATTCTGCGTCTCTTCGTTAAACAGTCACTGTCTCGAAACATCTGCGCCACTTCTCGCTCTTTGATTTGCTCTCCGGAGACGTTACTTTGTGCCATCTCTTTCGACGGCATGTTCTCCTGTTACAAAGCCCAATTTTGTGCATTCTGAAAATTTTCGCCAGATTTTGGCCAATATATCAGGAGAACATGAAGTGGAAAGAGGTATACTAAATTTCAGCTTCAAATGCATCGCCTTAAAGTTGCAAATAAGAGGCGTTCGAAAATTCTGCGTCTCGTTGTTAAACAGTCACTGTCTCGAAACACCTGCGCCACTTCTCGCTCTTTGATTCGCTCTCCAGAGGCGTTAGTTTGTTCCATCTCTTTCGACGGCATGTTGTCCTGTTACAAAGCTCAATTTTGTGTATTCTCGAAATTTTCGCCAGATTTTGGCCAATATATCAGGAGAAAATGAAGTGGAAAGAGGAATACTAAATTTCAGCTTCAAAGGCATCGCCTTAAAGTTGCAAATAAGAGGCGCAGGCCTTTCAAGAGACGTTCGAAAATTCTGCGTGTCTTCGTTAAACAGTCACTGTCTCGAAACATCTGCGCCACTTCTCGCTCTTTGAGTTGCTCTCCGGAGACGTTACTTTGTTCCATCTCCTTCGATGGCATGTTCTCCTATTACAAACCCCATTTTGTGCATTCTGAAAATTTTCGCCAGATTTTGGCCAATATATCAGGTGAAAGTGAAGTGGAAAGAGTTATACTAAATTTCAGCTTCAAAGGCATCTCCTTAAAGTTGCAAATAAGAGGCGCAGGCCTTTCAAGAGGCGTTCGAAAATTCTGCGTGTCTTCGTTAAACAGTCACTGTCTCCAAACATCTGCGCCACTTCTCGCTCTTTGATTTGCTCTCCGGAGACGTTACTATGTGCCATCTCTTTCGACGGCATGTTGTCCTGTTACAAAGCACAATTTTGTGCATTCTGAAAATTTTCGCCAGATTTTGGCCAATATATCAGGAGAACATGAAGTGGAAAGAGGTATACTAAATTTCAGCTTCAAATGCATCGCCTTAAAGTTGCAAATAAGAGGCGTTCGAAAATTCTGCGTCTCGTTGTTAAACAGTCACTGTCTCGAAACACCTGCACCACTTCTCGCTCTTTGATTCGCTCTCCAGAGACGTTACTTTGTTCCATCTCTTTCGACGGCATGTTGTCCTGTTACAAAGCCCGATTTTGTGTATTCTCGAAATTTGCGCCAGATTTTGGCCAATAAATCAGAAGAAAATGAAGTGGAAAGAGGTATACTAAATTTCAGCTTCAAAGGCATCGCCTTAAAGTTGCAAATAAGAGGCGCAGCCCTTTCAAGAGGCGTTCGAAAATTCTGCGTCTCTTCGTTAAATAGTCACTGTCTCGAAACATCTGCGCCACTTCTCGCTCTTTGATTTGCTCTCCGGAGATGTTACTATGAGCCATCTCTTTCGACGGCATGTTGTCCTGTTACAAAGCTCAATTTTGTGTATTCTCGAAATTTTCGCCAGATTTTGGCCAATATATCAGGAGAAAATGAAGTGGAAAGAGGTATACTAAATTTCAGCTTCAAAGGCATCGCCTTAAAGTTGCAAATCAGAGGCGCAGGCCTTTCAAGAGGCGTTCGAAAATTCTGCGTGTCTTCGTTAAACAGTCACTGTCTCGAAACATCTGCGCCACTTCTCGCTCTTTGAGTTGCTCTCCGGAGACGTTACTTTGTTCCATCTCCTTCGATGGCATGTTCTCCTATTACAAACCCCATTTTGTGCATTCTGAAAATTTTCGCCAGATTTTGGCCAATATATCAGGTGAAAGTGAAGTGGAAAGAGTTATACTAAATTTCAGCTTCAAAGGCATCTCCTTAAAGTTGCAAATAAGAGGCGCAGGCCTTTCAAGAGGCGTTCGAAAATTCTGCGTGTCTTCGTTAAACAGTCACTGTCTCCAAACATCTGCGCCACTTCTCGCTCTTTGATTTGCTCTCCGGAGACGTTACTATGTGCCATCTCTTTCGACGGCATGTTGTCCTGTTACAAAGCCCAATTTTGTGCATTTTGAAAATTTTCGCCAGATTTTGGCCAATATATCAGGAGAACATGAAGTGGAAAGAGGTATACTAAATTTCAGCTTCAAATGCATCGCCTTAAAGTTGCAAATAAGAGGCGTTCGAAAATTCTGCGTCTCGTTGTTAAACAGTCACTGTCTCGAAACACCTGCACCACTTCTCGCTCTTTGATTCGCTCTCCAGAGACGTTACTTTGTTCCATCTCTTTCGACGGCATGTTGTCCTGTTACAAAGCCCGATTTTGTGTATTCTCGAAATTTGCGCCAGATTTTGGCCAATAAATCAGAAGAAAATGAAGTGGAAAGAGGTATACTAAATTTCAGCTTCAAAGGCATCGCCTTAAAGTTGCAAATAAGAGGCGCAGCCCTTTCAAGAGGCGTTCGAAAATTCTGCGTCTCTTCGTTAAACAGTCACTGTCTCGAAACATCTGCGCCACTTCTCGCTCTTTGATTTGCTCTCCGGAGACGTTACTTTGTGCCATCTCTTTCGACGGCATGTTCTCCTGTTACAAAGCCCAATTTTGTGCATTCTGAAAATTTTCGCCAGATTTTGGCCAATATATCAGGAGAACATGAAGTGGAAAGAGGTATACTAAATTTCAGCTTCAAATGCATCGCCTTAAAGTTGCAAATAAGAGGCGTTCGAAAATTCTGCGTCTCGTTGTTAAACAGTCACTGTCTCGAAACACCTGCGCCACTTCTCGCTCTTTGATTCGCTCTCCAGAGGCGTTAGTTTGTTCCATCTCTTTCGACGGCATGTTGTCCTGTTACAAAGCTCAATTTTGTGTATTCTCGAAATTTTCGCCAGATTTTGGCCAATATATCAGGAGAAAATGAAGTGGAAAGAGGAATACTAAATTTCAGCTTCAAAGGCATCGCCTTAAAGTTGCAAATAAGAGGCGCAGGCCTTTCAAGAGACGTTCGAAAATTCTGCGTGTCTTCGTTAAACAGTCACTGTCTCGAAACATCTGCGCCACTTCTCGCTCTTTGAGTTGCTCTCCGGAGACGTTACTTTGTTCCATCTCCTTCGATGGCATGTTCTCCTATTACAAACCCCATTTTGTGCATTCTGAAAATTTTCGCCAGATTTTGGCCAATATATCAGGTGAAAGTGAAGTGGAAAGAGTTATACTAAATTTCAGCTTCAAAGGCATCTCCTTAAAGTTGCAAATAAGAGGCGCAGGCCTTTCAAGAGGCGTTCGAAAATTCTGCGTGTCTTCGTTAAACAGTCACTGTCTCCAAACATCTGCGCCACTTCTCGCTCTTTGATTTGCTCTCCGGAGACGTTACTATGTGCCATCTCTTTCGACGGCATGTTGTCCTGTTACAAAGCACAATTTTGTGCATTCTGAAAATTTTCGCCAGATTTTGGCCAATATATCAGGAGAACATGAAGTGGAAAGAGGTATACTAAATTTCAGCTTCAAATGCATCGCCTTAAAGTTGCAAATAAGAGGCGTTCGAAAATTCTGCGTCTCGTTGTTAAACAGTCACTGTCTCGAAACACCTGCACCACTTCTCGCTCTTTGATTCGCTCTCCAGAGACGTTACTTTGTTCCATCTCTTTCGACGGCATGTTGTCCTGTTACAAAGCCCGATTTTGTGTATTCTCGAAATTTGCGCCAGATTTTGGCCAATAAATCAGAAGAAAATGAAGTGGAAAGAGGTATACTAAATTTCAGCTTCAAAGGCATCGCCTTAAAGTTGCAAATAAGAGGCGCAGCCCTTTCAAGAGGCGTTCGAAAATTCTGCGTCTCTTCGTTAAACAGTCACTGTCTCGAAACATCTGCGCCACTTCTCGCTCTTTGATTTGCTCTCCGGAGACGTTACTTTGTGCCATCTCTTTCGACGGCATGTTCTCCTGTTACAAAGCCCAATTTTGTGCATTCTGAAAATTTTCGCCAGATTTTGGCCAATATATCAGGAGAACATGAAGTGGAAAGAGGTATACTAAATTTCAGCTTCAAATGCATCGCCTTAAAGTTGCAAATAAGAGGCGTTCGAAAATTCTGCGTCTCGTTGTTAAACAGTCACTGTCTCGAAACACCTGCGCCACTTCTCGCTCTTTGATTCGCTCTCCAGAGGCGTTAGTTTGTTCCATCTCTTTCGACGGCATGTTGTCCTGTTACAAAGCTCAATTTTGTGTATTCTCGAAATTTTCGCCAGATTTTGGCCAATATATCAGGAGAAAATGAAGTGGAAAGAGGAATACTAAATTTCAGCTTCAAAGGCATCGCCTTAAAGTTGCAAATAAGAGGCGCAGGCCTTTCAAGAGACGTTCGAAAATTCTGCGTGTCTTCGTTAAACAGTCACTGTCTCGAAACATCTGCGCCACTTCTCGCTCTTTGAGTTGCTCTCCGGAGACGTTACTTTGTTCCATCTCCTTCGATGGCATGTTCTCCTATTACAAACCCCATTTTGTGCATTCTGAAAATTTTCGCCAGATTTTGGCCAATATATCAGGTGAAAGTGAAGTGGAAAGAGTTATACTAAATTTCAGCTTCAAAGGCATCTCCTTAAAGTTGCAAATAAGAGGCGCAGGCCTTTCAAGAGGCGTTCGAAAATTCTGCGTGTCTTCGTTAAACAGTCACTGTCTCCAAACATCTGCGCCACTTCTCGCTCTTTGATTTGCTCTCCGGAGACGTTACTATGTGCCATCTCTTTCGACGGCATGTTGTCCTGTTACAAAGCACAATTTTGTGCATTCTGAAAATTTTCGCCAGATTTTGGCCAATATATCAGGAGAACATGAAGTGGAAAGAGGTATACTAAATTTCAGCTTCAAATGCATCGCCTTAAAGTTGCAAATAAGAGGCGTTCGAAAATTCTGCGTCTCGTTGTTAAACAGTCACTGTCTCGAAACACCTGCACCACTTCTCGCTCTTTGATTCGCTCTCCAGAGACGTTACTTTGTTCCATCTCTTTCGACGGCATGTTGTCCTGTTACAAAGCCCGATTTTGTGTATTCTCGAAATTTGCGCCAGATTTTGGCCAATAAATCAGAAGAAAATGAAGTGGAAAGAGGTATACTAAATTTCAGCTTCAAAGGCATCGCCTTAAAGTTGCAAATAAGAGGCGCAGCCCTTTCAAGAGGCGTTCGAAAATTCTGCGTCTCTTCGTTAAATAGTCACTGTCTCGAAACATCTGCGCCACTTCTCGCTCTTTGATTTGCTCTCCGGAGACGTTACTATGAGCCATCTCTTTCGACGGCATGTTGCCCTGTTACAAAGCTCAATTTTGTGTATTCTCGAAATTTTCGCCAGATTTTGGCCAATATATCAGGAGAAAATGAAGTGGAAAGAGGTATACTAAATTTCAGCTTCAAAGGCATCGCCTTAAAGTTGCAAATCAGAGGCGCAGGCCTTTCAAGAGGCGTTCGAAAATTCTGCGTGTCTTCGTTAAACAGTCACTGTCTCCAAACATCTGCGCCACTTCTCGCTCTTTGATTTGCTCTCCGGAGACGTTACTATGTGCCATCTCTTTCGACGGCATGTTCTCCTGTTACAAAGCCCAATTTTGTGCATTCTGAAAATTTTCGCCAGATTTTGGCCAATATATCAGGAGAACATGAAGTCAAAAGAGGTATACTAAATTTCAGCTTCAAAGGCATCGCCTTAAAGTTGCAAATAAGAGGCGCAGGCCTTTCAAGAGGCTTTCGAAAATTCTGCGTCTCTTCGTGAACAGTCACTGTCTCGAAACACCTGCGCCACTTCTCGCTCTTTGATTTGCTCTCCGGAGACATTACGTTGTTCCATTTCTTTCGACGGCATGTTCTCCTGTTACAAAGCCCAATTTTGTGCATTCTGAAAAATTTCGCCAGATTTTGGCCAATATATCAGGAGAACATGAAGTGGAAAGAGGTATACTAAATTTCAGCTTCAAATGCATCGCCTTAAAGTTGCAAATAAGAGGCGCAGGCCTTTCAAGAGGCGTTCGAAAATTCTGCGTGTCTTCGTTAAACAGTCACTGTCTCCAAACATCTGCGCCACTTCTCGCTCTTTGATTTGCTCTCCGGAGACGTTACTATGTGCCATCTCTTTCGACGGCATGTTCTCCTGTTACAAAGCCCAATTTTGTGCATTCTGAAAATTTTCGCCAGATTTTGGCCAATATATCAGGAGAACATGAAGTCAAAAGAGGTATACTAAATTTCAGCTTCAAAGGCATCGCCTTAAAGTTGCAAATAAGAGGCGCAGGCCTTTCAAGAGGCTTTCGAAAATTCTGCGTCTCTTCGTGAACAGTCACTGTCTCGAAACACCTGCGCCACTTCTCGCTCTTTGATTTGCTCTCCGGAGACATTACTTTGTTCCATTTCTTTCGACGGCATCTTCTCCTGTTACAAAGCCCAATTTTGTGCATTCTGAAGAATTTCGCCAGATTTTGGCCAATATATCAGGAGAACATGAAGTGGAAAGAGGTATACTAAATTTCAGCTTCAAATGCATCGCCTTAAAGTTGCAAATAAGAGGCGCAGGCCTTTCAAGAGGCGTTCGAAAATTCTGCGTCTCGTTGTTAAACAGTCACTGTCTCGAAACACCTGCGCCACTTCTCGCTCTTTGATTTGCTCTCCAGAGACGTTACTTTGTTCCATCTCTTTCGACGGCATGTTGTCCTGTTACAAAGCACAATTTTGTGTATTCTCGAAATTTTCGCCGGATTTTGGCCAATATATCAGGAGAAAATGAAGTGGAAAGAGGTATACTAAATTTCAGCTTCAAAGGCATCGCCTTAAAGTTGCAAATCAGAGGCGCAGGCCTTTCAGGAGGCGTTCGAACATTCTGCGTGTCTTCGTTAAACAGTCACTGTCTCGAAATATCTGCGCCACTTCTCGCTCTTTGATTTGCTCTCCGGAGACGTTACTTTGTTCCATTTCTTTCGACGGCATGTTCACCTGTTACAAAGCCCAATTTTGGGCATTCTGAACATTTTCGCCAGATTTTGGCCAATATATCAGGAGAACATGAAGTGGAAAGAGGTATACTAAATTTCAGCTTCAAATGCATCGCCTTAAAGTTGCAAATAAGAGGCGTTCGAAAATTCTGCGTCTCGTTGTTAAACAGTCACTGTCTCGAAACACCTGCACCACTTCTCGCTCTTTGATTCGCTCTCCAGAGACGTTACTTTGTTCCATCTCTTTCGACGGCATGTTGTCCTGTTACAAAGCCCGATTTTGTGTATTCTCGAAATTTGCGCCAGATTTTGGCCAATAAATCAGAAGAAAATGAAGTGGAAAGAGGTATACTAAATTTCAGCTTCAAAGGCATCGCCTTAAAGTTGCAAATAAGAGGCGCAGCCCTTTCAAGAGGCGTTCGAAAATTCTGCGTCTCTTCGTTAAATAGTCACTGTCTCGAAACATCTGCGCCACTTCTCGCTCTTTGATTTGCTCTCCGGAGACGTTACTATGAGCCATCTCTTTCGACGGCATGTTGTCCTGTTACAAAGCTCAATTTTGTGTATTCTCGAAATTTTCGCCAGATTTTGGCCAATATATCAGGAGAAAATGAAGTGGAAAGAGGTATACTAAATTTCAGCTTCAAAGGCATCGCCTTAAAGTTGCAAATCAGAGGCGCAGGCCTTTCAAGAGGCGTTCGAAAATTCTGCGTGTCTTCGTTAAACAGTCACTGTCTCCAAACATCTGCGCCACTTCTCGCTCTTTGATTTGCTCTCCGGAGACGTTACTATGTGCCATCTCTTTCGACGGCATGTTCTCCTGTTACAAAGCCCAATTTTGTGCATTCTGAAAATTTTCGCCAGATTTTGGCCAATATATCAGGAGAACATGAAGTCAAAAGAGGTATACTAAATTTCAGCTTCAAAGGCATCGCCTTAAAGTTGCAAATAAGAGGCGCAGGCCTTTCAAGAGGCTTTCGAAAATTCTGCGTCTCTTCGTGAACAGTCACTGTCTCGAAACACCTGCGCCACTTCTCGCTCTTTGATTTGCTCTCCGGAGACATTACGTTGTTCCATTTCTTTCGACGGCATGTTCTCCTGTTACAAAGCCCAATTTTGTGCATTCTGAAAAATTTCGCCAGATTTTGGCCAATATATCAGGAGAACATGAAGTGGAAAGAGGTATACTAAATTTCAGCTTCAAATGCATCGCCTTAAAGTTGCAAATAAGAGGCGCAGGCCTTTCAAGAGGCGTTCGAAAATTCTGCGTGTCTTCGTTAAACAGTCACTGTCTCCAAACATCTGCGCCACTTCTCGCTCTTTGATTTGCTCTCCGGAGACGTTACTATGTGCCATCTCTTTCGACGGCATGTTCTCCTGTTACAAAGCCCAATTTTGTGCATTCTGAAAATTTTCGCCAGATTTTGGCCAATATATCAGGAGAACATGAAGTCAAAAGAGGTATACTAAATTTCAGCTTCAAAGGCATCGCCTTAAAGTTGCAAATAAGAGGCGCAGGCCTTTCAAGAGGCTTTCGAAAATTCTGCGTCTCTTCGTGAACAGTCACTGTCTCGAAACACCTGCGCCACTTCTCGCTCTTTGATTTGCTCTCCGGAGACATTACTTTGTTCCATTTCTTTCGACGGCATCTTCTCCTGTTACAAAGCCCAATTTTGTGCATTCTGAAGAATTTCGCCAGATTTTGGCCAATATATCAGGAGAACATGAAGTGGAAAGAGGTATACTAAATTTCAGCTTCAAATGCATCGCCTTAAAGTTGCAAATAAGAGGCGCAGGCCTTTCAAGAGGCGTTCGAAAATTCTGCGTCTCGTTGTTAAACAGTCACTGTCTCGAAACACCTGCGCCACTTCTCGCTCTTTGATTTGTTCTCCAGAGACGTTACTTTGTTCCATCTCTTTCGACGGCATGTTGTCCTGTTACAAAGCACAATTTTGTGTATTCTCGAAATTTTCGCCGGATTTTGGCCAATATATCAGGAGAAAATGAAGTGGAAAGAGGTATACTAAATTTCAGCTTCAAAGGCATCGCCTTAAAGTTGCAAATCAGAGGCGCAGGCCTTTCAGGAGGCGTTCGAACATTCTGCGTGTCTTCGTTAAACAGTCACTGTCTCGAAATATCTGCGCCACTTCTCGCTCTTTGATTTGCTCTCCGGAGACGTTACTTTGTTCCATTTCTTTCGACGGCATGTTCACCTGTTACAAAGCCCAATTTTGGGCATTCTGAACATTTTCGCCAGATTTTGCCCAATATATCAGGAGAACATGAAGTGGAAGGAGGTATACTAAATTTCAGCTTCAAAGGCATCGCCTTAAAGTTGCAAATAAGAGGCGCAGGCCTTTCAAGAGGCGTTCGAAAATTCTGCGTCTCTTCGTTAAACAGTCACTGTCTCGAAACATCTGCGCCACTTCTCGCTCTTTGATTTGCTCTCCAGAGACGTTACTTTGTTCCATCTCTTTCGACGGCATGTTGTCCTGTTACAAAGCACAATTTTGTGTATTCTGAAAATTTTCGCCAGATTTTGCCCAATATATCAGGAGAACATGAAGTGGAAAGAGGTATACTAAATTTCAGCTTCAAAGCCATCGCCTTAAAGTTGCAAATAAGAGGCGCAGGCCTTTCAAGAGGCGTTCGAAAATTCTGCGTCTCTTCGTTAAACAGTCACTGTCTCGAAACATCTGCGCCACTTCTCGCTCTTTGATTTGCTCTCCAGAGACGTTACTTTGTTCCATCTCTTTCGACGGCATGTTGTCCTGTTACAAAGCACAATTTTGTGTATTCTCGAAATTTTCGCCAGATTTTGTCCAATATATCAGGAGAACATGAAGTGGAAAGAGGTATACTAAATTTCAGCTTCAAAGGCATCGCCTTAAAGTTGCAAATCAGAGGCGCAGGCCTTTCAAGAGGCGTTCGAAAATTCTGCGTCTCTTCGTTAAACAGTCACTGTCTCGAAACATCTGCGCCACTTCTCGCTCTTTGATTTGCTCTCCAGAGACGTTACTTTGTTCCATCTCTTTCGACGGCATGTTGTCCTGTTACAAAGCACAATTTTGTGTATTCTGAAAATTTTCGCCAGATTTTGCCCAATATATCAGGAGAACATGAAGTGGAAAGAGGTATACTAAATTTCAGCTTCAAAGCCATCGCCTTAAAGTTGCAAATAAGAGGCGCAGGCCTTTCAAGAGGCGTTCGAAAATTCTGCGTCTCTTCGTTAAACAGTCACTGTCTCGAAACATCTGCGCCACTTCTCGCTCTTTGATTTGCTCTCCAGAGACGTTACTTTGTTCCATCTCTTTCGACGGCATGTTGTCCTGTTACAAAGCACAATTTTGTGTATTCTCGAAATTTTCGCCAGATTTTGTCCAATATATCAGGAGAACATGAAGTGGAAAGAGGTATACTAAATTTCAGCTTCAAAGGCATCGCCTTAAAGTTGCAAATCAGAGGCGCAGGCCTTTCAAGAGGCGTTCGAAAATTCTGCGTCTCTTCGTTAAACAGTCACTGTCTCGAAACATCTGCGCCACTTCTCGCTCTTTGATTTGCTCTCCGGAGACGTTACTTTGTGCCATCTCTTTCGACGGCATGTTCTCCTGTTACAAAGCCCAATTTTGTGCATTCTGAAAATTTTCGCCAGATTTTGGCCAATATATCAGGAGAACATGAAGTGGAAAGAGGTATACTAAATTTCAGCTTCAAATGCATCGCCTTAAAGTTGCAAATAACATACGTTCGAAAATTCTGCGTCTCGTTGTTAAACAGTCACTGTCTCGAAACACCTGCGCCACTTCTCGCTCTTTGATTCGCTCTCCAGAGGCGTTACATTGTTCCATCTCTTTCGATGGCATGTTGTCCTGTTACAAAGCTCAATTTTGTGTATTCTCGAAATTTTCGCCAGATTTTGGCCAATATATCAGGAGAAAATGAAGTGGAAAGAGGAATACTAAATTTCAGCTTCAAAGGCATCGCCTTAAAGTTGCAAATAAGAGGCGCAGGCCTTTCAAGAGACGTTCGAAAATTCTGCGTGTCTTCGTTAAACAGTCACTGTCTCGAAACATCTGCGCCACTTCTCGCTCTTTGATTTGCTCTCCGGAGACGTTACTTTGTGCCATCTCTTTCGACGGCATGTTCTCCTGTTACAAAGCCCAATTTTGTGCATTCTGAAAA
>NW_027485597.1:0-33946 GCF_050908995.1 Andrena cerasifolii
GCGAGAAGTGGCGCAGATGTTTCGAGACAATGACTGTTTAACGAAGAGTCGCACAATTTTCGAACGCCTCTTGAAAGGCCTGCGCCTCTGATTTGATACTTTTAAGCGATGCCTTTGAAGCTGAAATTTAGTATACCCCTTTCCACTTCATGTTCTCTTGATATATTGGCCAAAATCTAGCGAAAATTTTCAGAATGCACAAAAATTGGGTTTTGTAACAGGAGAACATGCCGTCGAAAGAGATGGCACAAAGTAACGTCTCCGAAGAGCAAATGAAAGAGCGAGATGTGGCGCAGATGTTTCGAGACAGTGACTGATTAAAGAAGTGACGCAGAATTTTCTAACGCCTCTTGAAAGGCTGCGCCTCTTATTTGCAACTTTAAGGCGATGCCTTTGAAGCTGAAATTTAGTATACCTCTTTCCACTTCATTTTCTCCTGATTTATTGGCCAAAATCTGGCGAAAATTTCGAGAATACACAAAATTGGGCTTTGTAACAGGAGAACGTGCCGTCGAAAGAGATGGAACATAGTAATGTCTCCGGAGAACAAATCAAAGAGCGAGAAGTAGCGCAGGTGTTTCGAGACAGTGACTGTTTCACGAAGAGACGCAGAATTTTCGAAAGCCTCTTGAAAGGCCTGCGCCTGTTATTTGCAACTTTAAGGCGATGCCTTTGAAGCTGAAATTTAGTATACCTCTTTTGACTTCATGTTCTCCTGATATATTGGCCAAAATCTGGCGAAAATTTTCAGAATGCACAAAATTGGGCTTTGTAACAGGAGAACATGCCGTCGAAGGAGATGGCACAAAGTAACGTCTCCGGAGGGCAAATCAATGAGCGAGAAGTGGCGCAGATGTTTCGAGACAGTGACTGTTTAACGAAGAGTCGCACAATTTTCCAACGCCTCTTGAAAGGCCTGCGCCTCTGATTTGATACTTTTAAGCGATGCCTTTGAAGCTGAAATTTAGTATACCTCTTTCCACTTCATGTTCTCCTGATATATTGGCCAAAATCTGGCGAAAATTTTCAGAATCCACAGAATTGGGCTTTGTAACAGGAGAACATGCCGTCGAAAGAGATGGCACAAAGTAACGTCTCCGGTGAGCAAATCAAGGAGCGAGAAGTGGCGCAGGTGTTTCGAGACAGTGACTGCTTAACGAAGAGACGCAGAATTTTCGAACGCATCATGAAAGGCCTGCGCCTCTTAATTACAAGTTTAAGGCGATGCCTTTGAAGCTGAAATTTAGTTTACCTCTTTCCACTTCATGTTCTCCTGATATATTGGCCAAAATCTGGCGAAAATTTTCAGAATGCACAGAATTGGGCTTTGTAACAGGAGAACATGCCGTCGAAAGAGATGGCACAAAGTAACGTCTCCGGAGGGCAAATCAATGAGCGAGATGTGGCGCAGATGTTTCGAGACAGTGACTGATTAAAGAAGAGACGCAGAATTTTCGAACGCCTCTTGAAAGGCCTGCGCCTCTGATTTGATACTTTTAAGCGATGCCTTTGAAGCTTAAATTTAGTATACCCTTTCCACTTCGTGTTCTCTTGATATATTGGCCAAAATCTAGCGAAAATTTCGAGAATACACAAAATTGGGCTTTGTAACAGGAGAACGTGCCGTCGAAAGAGATGGAACATAGTAATGTCTCCGGAGAACAAATCAAAGAGCGAGAAGTGGCGCAGGTGTTTCGAGACAGTGACTGTTTCACGAAGAGACGCAGAATTTTCGAAAGCCTCTTGAAAGGCCTGCGCCTCTTATTTGCAACTTTAAGGCGATGCCTTTGAAGCTGAAATTTAGTATACCTCTTTTGACTTCATGTTCTCCTGATATATTGGCCAAAATCTGGCGAAAATTTTCAGAATGCACAAAATTGGGCTTTGTAACAGGAGAACATGCCGTCGAAAGAGATGGAACAAAGTAATGTCTCCGGAGAGCAAATCAAAGAGCGAGAAGTGGCACAGATGTTTCGAGACAGTGACTGTTTAACGAAGACACGCAGAATTTTCGAACGCCTCTTGAAAGGCCTGCGCCTCTGATTTGATACTTTTAAGCGATGCCTTTGAAGTTGAAATTTAGTATACCTCTTTCCACTTCATGTTCTCCTGATATATTGGCCAAAATCTGGCGAAAATTTTCAGAATCCACAGAATTGGGCTTTGTAACAGGAGAACATGCCGTCGAAAGAGATGGCACAAAGTAACGTCTCCGGAGGGCAAATCAATGAGCGAGAAGTGGCGCAGATGTTTCGAGACAGTGACTGTTTAACGAAGAGTCGCACAATTCTCGAACGCCTCTTGAAAGGCCTGCGCCTCTGATTTGATACTTTTTTGCGATGCCTTTGAAGTTGAAATTTAGTATACCTCTTTCCACTTCATTTTCTCCTGATATATTGGCCAAAATCTGGCGAAAATTTTCAGAATCCACAGAATTGGGCTTTGTAACAGGAGAACATGCCGTCGAAAGAGATGGCACAAAGTAACGTCTCCGGAGAGCAAATGAAAGAGCGAGATGTGGCGCAGATGTTTCGAGACAGTGACTGATTAACGAAGAGACGCAGAATTTTCGAACACCTCTTGAAAGGCCTGCGCCTTTTATTTGCAACTTTAAGGCGATGCCTTTGAAGCTGAAAATTAGTTTACCTCTTTCCACTTCATGTTCTCCTGATATATTGGCCAAAATCTGGCGAAAATTTTCAGAATGCACAGAATTGGGCTTTGTAACAGGAGAACATGCCGTCGAAAGAGATGGCACAAAGTAACGTCTCCGGAGGGCAAATCAATGAGCGAGAAGTGGCGCAGATGTTTCGAGACAATGACTGTTTAACGAAGAGTCGCACAATTTTCGAACGCCTCTTGAAAGGCCTGCGCCTCTGATTTGATACTTTTAAGCGATGCCTTTGAAGCTGAAATTTAGTATACCCCTTTCCACTTCATGTTCTCTTGATATATTGGCCAAAATCTAGCGAAAATTTTCAGAATGCACAAAAATTGGGTTTTGTAACAGGAGAACATGCCGTCGAAAGAGATGGCACAAAGTAACGTCTCCGAAGAGCAAATGAAAGAGCGAGATGTGGCGCAGATGTTTCGAGACAGTGACTGATTAAAGAAGTGACGCAGAATTTTCTAACGCCTCTTGAAAGGCCTGCGCCTCTTATTTGCAACTTTAAGGCGATGCCTTTGAAGCTGAAATTTAGTATACCTCTTTCCACTTCATTTTCTCCTGATTTATTGGCCAAAATCTGGCGAAAATTTCGAGAATACACAAAATTGTGCTTTGTAACAGGAGAACGTGCCGTCGAAAGAGATGGAACATAGTAATGTCTCCGGAGAACAAATCAAAGAGCGAGAAGTAGCGCAGGTGTTTCGAGACAGTGACTGTTTCACGAAGAGACGCAGAATTTTCGAAAGCCTCTTGAAAGGCCTGCGCCTGTTATTTGCAACTTTAAGGCGATGCCTTTGAAGCTGAAATTTAGTATACCTCTTTTGACTTCATGTTCTCCTGATATATTGGCCAAAATCTGGCGAAAATTTTCAGAATCCACAGAATTGGGCTTTGTTACAGGAGAACATGCCGTCGAAAGAGATGGCACAAAGTAACGTCTCCGGAGGGCAAATCAATGAGCGAGAAGTGGCGCAGATGTTTCGAGACAGTGACTGTTTAACGAAGAGTCGCACAATTCTCGAACGCCTCTTGAAAGGCCTGCGCCTCTGATTTGATACTTTTAAGCGATGCCTTTGAAGTTGAAATTTAGTATACCTCTTTCCACTTCATGTTCTCCTGATATATTGGCCAAAATCAAGCAAAAATTTTCAGAATGCAGAGAATTGGGCTTTGTAACAGGAGAACATGCCGTCGAAAGAGATGGCACAAAGTAACGTCTCCGGAGAGCAAATCAAAGAGCGAGAAGTAGCGCAGGTGTTTCGAGACAGTGACTGTTTCACGAAGAGACGCAGAATTTTCGAAAGCCTCTTGAAAGGCCTGCGCCTGTTATTTGCAACTTTAAGGCGATGCCTTTGAAGCTGTAATTTAGTATACCTCTTTCCACTTCATTTTCTCCTGATTTATTGGCCAAAATATGGCGAAAATTTCGAGAATACACAAAATTGGGCTTTGTAACAGGAGAACATGCCGTCGAAAGAGATGGCACAAAGTAACGTCTCCGGTGAGCAAATCAAGGAGCGAGAAGTGGCGCAGGTGTTTCGAGACAGTGACTGCTTAACGAAGAGACGCAGAATTTTCGAACGCATCATGAAAGGCCTGCGCCTCTTAATTACAAGTTTAAGGCGATGCCTTTGAAGCTGAAATTTAGTTTACCTCTTTCCACTTCATGTTCTCCTGATATATTGGCCAAAATCTGGCGAAAATTTTCATAATACACAGAATTGGGCTTTGTAACAGGAGAACATGCCGTCGAAAGAGATGGCACAAATTAACGTCTCCGGAGGGCAAATCAATGAGCGAGATGTGGCGCAGATGTTTCGAGACAGTGACTGATTAAAGAAGAGACGCAGAATTTTCGAACGCCTCTTGAAAGGCCTGCGCCTCTTATTTGCAACTTTAAGGCGATGCCTTTGAAGCTGAAATTTAGTATACCTCTTTCCACTTCATTTTCTCCTGATTTATTGGCCAAAATCTGGCGAAAATTTCGAGAATACACAAAATTGGGCTTTGTAACAGGAGAACATGCCGTCGAAAGAGATGGCACAAAGTAACGTCTCCGAAGAGCAAATAAAAGAGCGAGATGTGGCGCAGATGTTTCGAGACAGTGACTGATTAAAGAAGAGACGCAGAATTTTCGAACGCCTCTTGAAAGGCCTGCGCCTCTTATTTGCAACTTTAAGGCGATGCCTTTGAAGCTGAAATTTAGTATACCTCTTTCCACTTCATTTTCTCCTGATTTATTGGCCAAAATCTGGCGAAAATTTCGAGAATACACAAAATTGGGCTTTGTAACAGGAGAACGTGCCGTCGAAAGAGATGGAACATAGTAATGTCTCCGGAGAACAAATCAAAGAGCTAGAAGTGGCGCAGGTGTTTCGAGACAGTGACTGATTCACGAAGAGACGCAGAATTTTCGAAAGCCTCTTGAAAGGCCTGCGCCTCTTATTTGCAACTTTAAGGCGTTGCCTTTGAAGCTGAAATTTAGTATACCTCTTTTGACTTCATGTTCTCCTGATATATTGGCCAAAATCTGGCGAAAATTTTCAGAATGCACAAAATTGGGCTATGTAACAGGAGAACATGCCGTCGAAGGAGATGGCACAAAGTAACGTCTCCGGAGGGCAAATCAATGAGCGAGAAGTGGCGCAGATGTTTCGAGACAGTGACTGTTTAACGAAGAGTCGCACAATTCTCGAACGCCTCTTGAAAGGCCTGCGCCTCTGATTTGATACTTTTAAGCGATGCCTTTGAAGTTGAAATTTAGTATACCTCTTTCCACTTCATGTTCTCCTGATATATTGGCCAAAATCTGGCAAAAATTTTCAGAATCCACAGAATTGGGCTTTGTAACAGGAGAACATGCCGTCGAAAGAGATGGCACAAAGTAACGTCTCCGGAGAGCAAATGAAAGAGCGAGATGTGGCGCAGATGTTTCGAGACAGTGACTGATTAACGAAGAGACGCAGAATTTTCGAACACCTCTTGAAAGGCCTGCGCCTTTTATTTGCAACTTTAAGGCGATGCCTTTGAAGCTGAAAATTAGTTTACCTCTTTCCACTTCATGTTCTCCTGATATATTGGCCAAAATCTGGCGAAAATTTTCAGAATGCACAGAATTGGGCTTTGTAACAGGAGAACATGCCGTCGAAAGAGATGGCACAAAGTAACGTCTCCGGAGGGCAAATCAATGAGCGAGATGTGGCGCAGATGTTTCGAGACAGTGACTGATTAAAGAAGAGACGCAGAATTTTCGAACGCCTCTTGAAAGGCCTGCGCCTCTTATTTGCAACTTTAAGGCGATGCCTTTGAAGCTGAAATTTAGTATACCTCTTTCCACTTCATTTTCTCCTGATTTATTGGCCAAAATCTGGCGAAAATTTCGAGAATACACAAAATTGGGCTTTGTAACAGGAGAACATGCCGTCGAAAGAGATGGCACAAAGTAACGTCTCCGAAGAGCAAATAAAAGAGCGAGATGTGGCGCAGATGTTTCGAGACAGTGACTGATTAAAGAAGAGACGCAGAATTTTCGAACGCCTCTTGAAAGGCCTGCGCCTCTTATTTGCAACTTTAAGGCGATGCCTTTGAAGCTGAAATTTAGTATACCTCTTTCCACTTCATTTTCTCCTGATTTATTGGCCAAAATCTGGCGAAAATTTCGAGAATACACAAAATTGGGCTTTGTAACAGGAGAACGTGCCGTCGAAAGAGATGGAACATAGTAATGTCTCCGGAGAACAAATCAAAGAGCTAGAAGTGGCGCAGGTGTTTCGAGACAGTGACTGATTCACGAAGAGACGCAGAATTTTCGAAAGCCTCTTGAAAGGCCTGCGCCTCTTATTTGCAACTTTAAGGCGTTGCCTTTGAAGCTGAAATTTAGTATACCTCTTTTGACTTCATGTTCTCCTGATATATTGGCCAAAATCTGGCGAAAATTTTCAGAATGCACAAAATTGGGCTATGTAACAGGAGAACATGCCGTCGAAGGAGATGGCACAAAGTAACGTCTCCGGAGGGCAAATCAATGAGCGAGAAGTGGCGCAGATGTTTCGAGACAGTGACTGTTTAACGAAGAGTCGCACAATTCTCGAACGCCTCTTGAAAGGCCTGCGCCTCTGATTTGATACTTTTAAGCGATGCCTTTGAAGTTGAAATTTAGTATACCTCTTTCCACTTCATGTTCTCCTGATATATTGGCCAAAACCTAGCAAAAATTTTCAGAATGCACAGAATTGGGCTTTGTAACAGGAGAACATGCCGTCGAAAGAGATGGCACAAAGTAACGTCTCCGGAGGGCAAATCAATGAGCGAGAAGTGGCGCAGATGTTTCGAGACAGTGACTGTTTAACGAAGAGTCGCACAATTCTCGAACGCCTCTTGAAAGGCCTGCGCCTCTGATTTGATACTTTTAAGCGATGCCTTTGAAGTTGAAATTTAGTATACCTCTTTCCACTTCATTTTCTCCTGATATATTGGCCAAAATCTGGCAAAAATTTTCAGAATCCACAGAATTGGGCTTTGTAACAGGAGAACATGCCGTCGAAAGAGATGGCACAAAGTAACGTCTCCGGAGAGCAAATGAAAGAGCGAGATGTGGCGCAGATGTTTCGAGACAGTGAGTGATTAACGAAGAGACGCAGAATTTTCGAACACCTCTTGAAAGGCCTGCGCCTTTTATTTGCAACTTTAAGGCGATGCCTTTGAAGCTGAAAATTAGTTTACCTCTTTCCACTTCATGTTCTCCTGATATATTGGCCAAAATCTGGCGAAAATTTTCAGAATGCACAGAATTGGGCTTTGTAACAGGAGAACATGCCGTCGAAAGAGATGGCACAAAGTAACGTCTCCGGAGGGCAAATCAATGAGCGAGAAGTGGCGCAGATGTTTCGAGACAATGACTGTTTAACGAAGAGTCGCACAATTTTCGAACGCCTCTTGAAAGGCCTGCGCCTCTGATTTGATACTTTTAAGCGATGCCTTTGAAGCTGAAATTTAGTATACCCCTTTCCACTTCATGTTCTCTTGATATATTGGCCAAAATCTAGCGAAAATTTTCAGAATGCACAAAAATTGGGTTTTGTAACAGGAGAACATGCCGTCGAAAGAGATGGCACAAAGTAACGTCTCCGAAGAGCAAATGAAAGAGCGAGATGTGGCGCAGATGTTTCGAGACAGTGACTGATTAAAGAAGTGACGCAGAATTTTCTAACGCCTCTTGAAAGGCCTGCGCCTCTTATTTGCAACTTTAAGGCGATGCCTTTGAAGCTGAAATTTAGTATACCTCTTTCCACTTCATTTTCTCCTGATTTATTGGCCAAAATCTGGCGAAAATTTCGAGAATACACAAAATTGGGCTTTGTAACAGGAGAACGTGCCGTCGAAAGAGATGGAACATAGTAATGTCTCCGGAGAACAAATCAAAGAGCGAGAAGTAGCGCAGGTGTTTCGAGACAGTGACTGTTTCACGAAGAGACGCAGAATTTTCGAAAGCCTCTTGAAAGGCCTGCGCCTGTTATTTGCAACTTTAAGGCGATGCCTTTGAAGCTGAAATTTAGTATACCTCTTTTGACTTCATGTTCTCCTGATATATTGGCCAAAATCTGGCGAAAATTTTCAGAATCCACAGAATTGGGCTTTGTTACAGGAGAACATGCCGTCGAAAGAGATGGCACAAAGTAACGTCTCCGGAGGGCAAATCAATGAGCGAGAAGTGGCGCAGATGTTTCGAGACAGTGACTGTTTAACGAAGAGTCGCACAATTCTCGAACGCCTCTTGAAAGGCCTGCGCCTCTGATTTGATACTTTTAAGCGATGCCTTTGAAGTTGAAATTTAGTATACCTCTTTCCACTTCATGTTCTCCTGATATATTGGCCAAAATCAAGCAAAAATTTTCAGAATGCAGAGAATTGGGCTTTGTAACAGGAGAACATGCCGTCGAAAGAGATGGCACAAAGTAACGTCTCCGGAGAGCAAATCAAAGAGCGAGAAGTAGCGCAGGTGTTTCGAGACAGTGACTGTTTCACGAAGAGACGCAGAATTTTCGAAAGCCTCTTGAAAGGCCTGCGCCTGTTATTTGCAACTTTAAGGCGATGCCTTTGAAGCTGTAATTTAGTATACCTCTTTCCACTTCATTTTCTCCTGATTTATTGGCCAAAATATGGCGAAAATTTCGAGAATACACAGAATTGGGCTTTGTAACAGGAGAACATGCCGTCGAAAGAGATGGCACAAAGTAACGTCTCCGGTGAGCAAATCAAGGAGCGAGAAGTGGCGCAGGTGTTTCGAGACAGTGACTGCTTAACGAAGAGACGCAGAATTTTCGAACGCATCATGAAAGGCCTGCGCCTCTTAATTACAAGTTTAAGGCGATGCCTTTGAAGCTGAAATTTAGTTTACCTCTTTCCACTTCATGTTCTCCTGATATATTGGCCAAAATCTGGCGAAAATTTTCATAATGCACAGAATTGGGCTTTGTAACAGGAGAACATGCCGTCGAAAGAGATGGCACAAATTAACGTCTCCGGAGGGCAAATCAATGAGCGAGATGTGGCGCAGATGTTTCGAGACAGTGACTGATTAAAGAAGAGACGCAGAATTTTCGAACGCCTCTTGAAAGGCCTGCGCCTCTTATTTGCAACTTTAAGGCGATGCCTTTGAAGCTGAAATTTAGTATACCTCTTTCCACTTAATTTTCTCCTGATTTATTGGCCAAAATCTGGCGAAAATTTCGAGAATACACAAAATTGGGCTTTGTAACAGGAGAACATGCCGTCGAAAGAGATGGCACAAAGTAACGTCTCCGAAGAGCAAATAAAAGAGCGAGATGTGGCGCAGATGTTTCGAGACAGTGACTGATTAAAGAAGAGACGCAGAATTTTCGAACGCCTCTTGAAAGGCCTGCGCCTCTTATTTGCAACTTTAAGGCGATGCCTTTGAAGCTGAAATTTAGTATACCTCTTTCCACTTCATTTTCTCCTGATTTATTGGCCAAAATCTGGCGAAAATTTCGAGAATACACAAAATTGGGCTTTGTAACAGGAGAACGTGCCGTCGAAAGAGATGGAACATAGTAATGTCTCCGGAGAACAAATCAAAGAGCTAGAAGTGGCGCAGGTGTTTCGAGACAGTGACTGTTTCACGAAGAGACGCAGAATTTTCGAAAGCCTCTTGAAAGGCCTGCGCCTCTTATTTGCAACTTTAAGGCGTTGCCTTTGAAGCTGAAATTTAGTATACCTCTTTTGACTTCATGTTCTCCTGATATATTGGCCAAAATCTGGCGAAAATTTTCAGAATGCACAAAATTGGGCTATGTAACAGGAGAACATGCCGTCGAAGGAGATGGCACAAAGTAACGTCTCCGGAGGGCAAATCAATGAGCGAGAAGTGGCGCAGATGTTTCGAGACAGTGACTGTTTAACGAAGAGTCGCACAATTCTCGAACGCCTCTTGAAAGGCCTGCGCCTCTGATTTGATACTTTTAAGCGATGCCTTTGAAGTTGAAATTTAGTATACCTCTTTCCACTTCATGTTCTCCTGATATATTGGCCAAAACCTAGCAAAAATTTTCAGAATGCACAGAATTGGGCTTTGTAACAGGAGAACATGCCGTCGAAAGAGATGGCACAAAGTAACGTCTCCGGAGAGCAAATCAAAGAGCGAGATGTGGCGCAGATGTTTCGAGACAGTGACTGTTTAACGAAGAGTCGCACAATTCTCGAACGCCTCTTGAAAGGCCTGCGCCTCTGATTTCATACTTTTAAGCGATGCCTTTGAAGTTGAAATTTAGTATACCTCTTTCCACTTCATGTTCTCCTGATATATTGGCCAAAATCTAGCAAAAATTTTCAGAATGCACAGAATTGGGCTTTGTAACAGGAGAACATGCCGTCGAAAGAGATGGCACAAAGTAACGTCTCCGGAGAGCAAATCAAAGAGCGAGATGTGGCGCAGATGTTTCGAGACAGTGACTGATTAACGAAGAGACGCAGAATTTTCGAACGCCTCTTGAAAGGCCTGCGCCTCTGATTTGATACTTTTAAGCGATGTCTTTGAAGCTGAAATTTAGTATACCTCTTTCCACTTCATGTTCTCCTGATATATTGGCCAAAATCTGGCGAAAATTTTCAGAATGCACAGAATTGGGCTTTGTAACAGGAGAACATGCCGTCGAAGGAGATGGCACAAAGTAACGTCTCCGGAGAGCAAATCAAAGAGCGAGATGTGGCGCAGATGTTTCGAGACAGTGACTGATTAACGATGAGACGCAGAATTTTCGAACGCCTCTTGAAAGGCCTGCGCCTCTTATTTGCAACATTAAAGCAATGCCTTTGAAGCTGAAATTTAGTATACCTCTTTCCACTTCATGTTCTCCTGATATATTGGCCAAAATCTGGCGAAAACATTCAGAATGCACAGAATTGGGCTATGTAACAGGAGAACATGCCGTCGAAGGAGATAGCACAAAGTAACGTCTCCGGAGGGCAAATCAATGAGCGAGAAGTGGCGCAGATGTTTCGAGACAGTGACTGTTTAACGAAGAGACGCAGAATTTTCGAACGCCTCTTGAAAGGCCTGCGCCTCTGATTTGATACTTTTAAGCGATGCCTTTGAAGCTGAAATTTAGTATACCTCTTTCCACTTCATGTTCTCCTGATATATTGGCCAAAATCTGGCGAAAACTTTCAGAATGCACAGAATTGGGCTATGTAACAGGAGAACATGCCGTCGAAAGAGATGGCACAAAGTAACGTCACCGGAGGGCAAATCAATGAGCGAGAAGTGGCGCAGATGTTTCGAGACAGTGACTGTTTAACGAAGAGTCGCACAATTCTCGAACGCCTCCTGAAAGGCCTGCCCCTCTTATTTGCAACTTTAAGGCGATGCCTTTGAAGCTGAAATTTAGTATACCTCTTTTGACTTCATGTTCTCCTGATATATTGGCTAAAATCTGGCGAAAATTTTCAGAATGCACAGAATTGGGCTTTGTAACAGGAGAACATGCCGTCGAAAGAGATGGCACAAAGTAACGTCTCCGGAGAGCAAATCAAAGAGCGAGAAGTGGCGCAAGTGTTTCGAGACAGTGACTGGTTAACGAAGAGACGCAGAATTTTCGAACGCCTCTTGAAAGGCCTGCGCCTCTTGATTGCAACTTTAAGGCGATGCCTTTGAAGCTGAAATTTAGTATACCCCTTTCCACTTCATGTTCTCCTGATATATTGGCCAAAATCTAGCGCAAAATTTCAGAATGCACAAAATTGGGCTTTGGAACAGGAGAACATGCCGTCGAAAGAGATGGCACAAAGTAACGTCTCCGGAGAGCAAATCAAAGAGCGAGATGTGGCGCAGATGTTTCGAGACAGTGACTGATTAACGAAGAGACGCAGAATTTTCGAACACCTCTTTAAAGGCCTGCGCCTCTTAATTGCAACTTTAAGGCGATGCCTTTGAAGCTGAAATTTAGTATACCTCTATCCACTTCATTTTCTCCTGATTTATTGGCCAAAATATGGCGAAAATTTCGAGAATACACAATATTGGGCTTTGTAACAGGAGAACATGCCGTCGATAGAGATGGCACAAAGTAACGTCTCCGGAGGGCAAATCAATGAGCGAGATGTGGCGCAGATGTTTCGAGACAGTGACTGATTAACGAAGAGACGCAGAATTTTCGAACACCTCTTTAAAGGCCTGCGCCTCTTAATTGCAAATTTAAGGTGATGCCTTTGAAGCTGAAATTTAGTATACCTCTATCCACTTCATGTTCTCCGGATATATTGGCCAAAATCTGGCGAAAATTTTCAGAATGCACAGAATTAGGCTTTGTAACAGGAGAACATGCCGTCGAAGGAGATGGCACAAAGTAACGTCTCCGGAGGGCAAATCAATGAGCGAGAAGTGGCGCAGATGTTTCGAGACAGTGACTGTTTAACGAAGAGTCGCACAATTCTCGAACGCCTCTTGAAAGGCCTGCGCCTCTGATTTGATACTTTTAAGCGATGCCTTTGAAGTTGAAATTTAGTATACCTCTTTCCACTTCATGTTCTCCTGATATATTGGCCAAAATCTGGCAAAAATTTTCAGAATCCACAGAATTGGGCTTTGTAACAGGAGAACATGCCGTCGAAAGAGATGGCACAAAGTAACGTCTCCGGAGAGCAAATGAAAGAGCGAGATGTGGCGCAGATGTTTCGAGACAGTGAGTGATTAACGAAGAGACGCAGAATTTTCGAACACCTCTTGAAAGGCCTGCGCCTTTTATTTGCAACTTTAAGGCGATGCCTTTGAAGCTGAAAATTAGTTTACCTCTTTCCACTTCATGTTCTCCTGATATATTGGCCAAAATCTGGCGAAAATTTTCAGAATGCACAGAATTGGGCTTTGTAACAGGAGAACATGCCGTCGAAAGAGATGGCACAAAGTAACGTCTCCGGAGGGCAAATCAATGAGCGAGAAGTGGCGCAGATGTTTCGAGACAATGACTGTTTAACGAAGAGTCGCACAATTTTCGAACGCCTCTTGAAAGGCCTGCGCCTCTGATTTGATACTTTTAAGCGATGCCTTTGAAGCTGAAATTTAGTATACCCCTTTCCACTTCATGTTCTCTTGATATATTGGCCAAAATCTAGCGAAAATTTTCAGAATGCACAAAAATTGGGTTTTGTAACAGGAGAACATGCCGTCGAAAGAGATGGCACAAAGTAACGTCTCCGAAGAGCAAATGAAAGAGCGAGATGTGGCGCAGATGTTTCGAGACAGTGACTGATTAAAGAAGTGACGCAGAATTTTCTAACGCCTCTTGAAAGGCCTGCGCCTCTTATTTGCAACTTTAAGGCGATGCCTTTGAAGCTGAAATTTAGTATACCTCTTTCCACTTCATTTTCTCCTGATTTATTGGCCAAAATCTGGCGAAAATTTCGAGAATACACAAAATTGGGCTTTGTAACAGGAGAACGTGCCGTCGAAAGAGATGGAACATAGTAATGTCTCCGGAGAACAAATCAAAGAGCGAGAAGTAGCGCAGGTGTTTCGAGACAGTGACTGTTTCACGAAGAGACGCAGAATTTTCGAAAGCCTCTTGAAAGGCCTGCGCCTGTTATTTGCAACTTTAAGGCGATGCCTTTGAAGCTGAAATTTAGTATACCTCTTTTGACTTCATGTTCTCCTGATATATTGGCCAAAATCTGGCGAAAATTTTCAGAATCCACAGAATTGGGCTTTGTTACAGGAGAACATGCCGTCGAAAGAGATGGCACAAAGTAACGTCTCCGGAGGGCAAATCAATGAGCGAGAAGTGGCGCAGATGTTTCGAGACAGTGACTGTTTAACGAAGAGTCGCACAATTCTCGAACGCCTCTTGAAAGGCCTGCGCCTCTGATTTGATACTTTTAAGCGATGCCTTTGAAGTTGAAATTTAGTATACCTCTTTCCACTTCATGTTCTCCTGATATATTGGCCAAAATCAAGCAAAAATTTTCAGAATGCAGAGAATTGGGCTTTGTAACAGGAGAACATGCCGTCGAAAGAGATGGCACAAAGTAACGTCTCCGGAGAGCAAATCAAAGAGCGAGAAGTAGCGCAGGTGTTTCGAGACAGTGACTGTTTCACGAAGAGACGCAGAATTTTCGAAAGCCTCTTGAAAGGCCTGCGCCTGTTATTTGCAACTTTAAGGCGATGCCTTTGAAGCTGTAATTTAGTATACCTCTTTCCACTTCATTTTCTCCTGATTTATTGGCCAAAATATGGCGAAAATTTCGAGAATACACAGAATTGGGCTTTGTAACAGGAGAACATGCCGTCGAAAGAGATGGCACAAAGTAACGTCTCCGGTGAGCAAATCAAGGAGCGAGAAGTGGCGCAGGTGTTTCGAGACAGTGACTGCTTAACGAAGAGACGCAGAATTTTCGAACGCATCATGAAAGGCCTGCGCCTCTTAATTACAAGTTTAAGGCGATGCCTTTGAAGCTGAAATTTAGTTTACCTCTTTCCACTTCATGTTCTCCTGATATATTGGCCAAAATCTGGCGAAAATTTTCATAATGCACAGAATTGGGCTTTGTAACAGGAGAACATGCCGTCGAAAGAGATGGCACAAATTAACGTCTCCGGAGGGCAAATCAATGAGCGAGATGTGGCGCAGATGTTTCGAGACAGTGACTGATTAAAGAAGAGACGCAGAATTTTCGAACGCCTCTTGAAAGGCCTGCGCCTCTTATTTGCAACTTTAAGGCGATGCCTTTGAAGCTGAAATTTAGTATACCTCTTTCCACTTCATTTTCTCCTGATTTATTGGCCAAAATCTGGCGAAAATTTCGAGAATACACAAAATTGGGCTTTGTAACAGGAGAACATGCCGTCGAAAGAGATGGCACAAAGTAACGTCTCCGAAGAGCAAATAAAAGAGCGAGATGTGGCGCAGATGTTTCGAGACAGTGACTGATTAAAGAAGAGACGCAGAATTTTCGAACGCCTCTTGAAAGGCCTGCGCCTCTTATTTGCAACTTTAAGGCGATGCCTTTGAAGCTGAAATTTAGTATACCTCTTTCCACTTCATTTTCTCCTGATTTATTGGCCAAAATCTGGCGAAAATTTCGAGAATACACAAAATTGGGCTTTGTAACAGGAGAACGTGCCGTCGAAAGAGATGGAACATAGTAATGTCTCCGGAGAACAAATCAAAGAGCTAGAAGTGGCGCAGGTGTTTCGAGACAGTGACTGTTTCACGAAGAGACGCAGAATTTTCGAAAGCCTCTTGAAAGGCCTGCGCCTCTTATTTGCAACTTTAAGGCGTTGCCTTTGAAGCTGAAATTTAGTATACCTCTTTTGACTTCATGTTCTCCTGATATATTGGCCAAAATCTGGCGAAAATTTTCAGAATGCACAAAATTGGGCTATGTAACAGGAGAACATGCCGTCGAAGGAGATGGCACAAAGTAACGTCTCCGGAGGGCAAATCAATGAGCGAGAAGTGGCGCAGATGTTTCGAGACAGTGACTGTTTAACGAAGAGTCGCACAATTCTCGAACGCCTCTTGAAAGGCCTGCGCCTCTGATTTGATACTTTTAAGCGATGCCTTTGAAGTTGAAATTTAGTATACCTCTTTCCACTTCATGTTCTCCTGATATATTGGCCAAAACCTAGCAAAAATTTTCAGAATGCACAGAATTGGGCTTTGTAACAGGAGAACATGCCGTCGAAAGAGATGGCACAAAGTAACGTCTCCGGAGAGCAAATCAAAGAGCGAGATGTGGCGCAGATGTTTCGAGACAGTGACTGTTTAACGAAGAGTCGCACAATTCTCGAACGCCTCTTGAAAGGCCTGCGCCTCTGATTTCATACTTTTAAGCGATGCCTTTGAAGTTGAAATTTAGTATACCTCTTTCCACTTCATGTTCTCCTGATATATTGGCCAAAATCTAGCAAAAATTTTCAGAATGCACAGAATTGGGCTTTGTAACAGGAGAACATGCCGTCGAAAGAGATGGCACAAAGTAACGTCTCCGGAGAGCAAATCAAAGAGCGAGATGTGGCGCAGATGTTTCGAGACAGTGACTGATTAACGAAGAGACGCAGAATTTTCGAACGCCTCTTGAAAGGCCTGCGCCTCTGATTTGATACTTTTAAGCGATGTCTTTGAAGCTGAAATTTAGTATACCTCTTTCCACTTCATGTTCTCCTGATATATTGGCCAAAATCTGGCGAAAATTTTCAGAATGCACAGAATTGGGCTTTGTAACAGGAGAACATGCCGTCGAAGGAGATGGCACAAAGTAACGTCTCCGGAGAGCAAATCAAAGAGCGAGATGTGGCGCAGATGTTTCGAGACAGTGACTGATTAACGATGAGACGCAGAATTTTCGAACGCCTCTTGAAAGGCCTGCGCCTCTTATTTGCAACATTAAAGCAATGCCTTTGAAGCTGAAATTTAGTATACCTCTTTCCACTTCATGTTCTCCTGATATATTGGCCAAAATCTGGCGAAAACATTCAGAATGCACAGAATTGGGCTATGTAACAGGAGAACATGCCGTCGAAGGAGATAGCACAAAGTAACGTCTCCGGAGGGCAAATCAATGAGCGAGAAGTGGCGCAGATGTTTCGAGACAGTGACTGTTTAACGAAGAGACGCAGAATTTTCGAACGCCTCTTGAAAGGCCTGCGCCTCTGATTTGATACTTTTAAGCGATGCCTTTGAAGCTGAAATTTAGTATACCTCTTTCCACTTCATGTTCTCCTGATATATTGGCCAAAATCTGGCGAAAACTTTCAGAATGCACAGAATTGGTCTATGTAACAGGAGAACATGCCGTCGAAAGAGATGGCACAAAGTAACGTCACCGGAGGGCAAATCAATGAGCGAGAAGTGGCGCAGATGTTTCGAGACAGTGACTGTTTAACGAAGAGTCGCACAATTCTCGAACGCCTCCTGAAAGGCCTGCCCCTCTTATTTGCAACTTTAAGGCGATGCCTTTGAAGCTGAAATTTAGTATACCTCTTTTGACTTCATGTTCTCCTGATATATTGGCTAAAATCTGGCGAAAATTTTCAGAATGCACAGAATTGGGCTTTGTAACAGGAGAACATGCCGTCGAAAGAGATGGCACAAAGTAACGTCTCCGGAGAGCAAATCAAAGAGCGAGAAGTGGCGCAAGTGTTTCGAGACAGTGACTGGTTAACGAAGAGACGCAGAATTTTCGAACGCCTCTTGAAAGGCCTGCGCCTCTTGATTGCAACTTTAAGGCGATGCCTTTGAAGCTGAAATTTAGTATACCCCTTTCCACTTCATGTTCTCCTGATATATTGGCCAAAATCTAGCGCAAAATTTCAGAATGCACAAAATTGGGCTTTGGAACAGGAGAACATGCCGTCGAAAGAGATGGCACAAAGTAACGTCTCCGGAGAGCAAATCAAAGAGCGAGATGTGGCGCAGATGTTTCGAGACAGTGACTGATTAACGAAGAGACGCAGAATTTTCGAACACCTCTTTAAAGGCCTGCGCCTCTTAATTGCAAATTTAAGGTGATGCCTTTGAAGCTGAAATTTAGTATACCTCTATCCACTTCATGTTCTCCGGATATATTGGCCAAAATCTGGCGAAAATTTTCCGAATGCACAAAATTGGCTTTGTAACAGGAGAACATGCCGTCGATAGAGATGGCACAAAGTAACGTCTCCGGAGAGCAAATCAAAGAGCGGGAAGGGGCGCAGATGTTTCAAGACAGTGATTGATTAACGAAGAGACGCAGAATTTTCGAACACCTCTTGAAAGGCCTGCGCCTCTTATTTGCAACTTTAAGGCGATGCCTTTGAAGCTGAAATTTAGTATACCTCTATCCACTTCATTTTCTCCTGATTTATTGGCCAAAATATGGCGAAAATTTCGAGAATACACAATATTGGGCTTTGTAACAGGAGAACATGCCGTCGATAGAGATGGCACAAAGTAACGTCTCCGGAGGGCAAATCAATGAGCGAGATGTGGCGCAGATGTTTCGAGACAGTGACTGATTAACGAAGAGACGCAGAATTTTCGAACACCTCTTTAAAGGCCTGCGCCTCTTAATTGCAAATTTAAGGTGATGCCTTTGAAGCTGAAATTTAGTATACCTCTATCCACTTCATGTTCTCCGGATATATTGGCCAAAATCTGGCGAAAATTTTCAGAATGCACAGAATTAGGCTTTGTAACAGGAGAACATGCCGTCGAAGGAGATGGCACAAAGTAACGTCTCCGGAGGGCAAATCAATGAGCGAGAAGTGGCGCAGATGTTTCGAGACAGTGACTGTTTAACGAAGAGTCGCACAATTCTCGAACGCCTCTTGAAAGGCCTGCGCCTCTGATTTGATACTTTTAAGCGATGCCTTTGAAGTTGAAATTTAGTATACCTCTTTCCACTTCATGTTCTCCTGATATATTGGCCAAAATCTAGCAAAAATTTTCAGAATGCACAGAATTGGGCTTTGTAACAGGAGAACATGCCGTCGAAAGAAATGGCACAAAGTAACGTCTCCGGAGAGCAAATCAAAGAGCGAGATGTGGCGCAGATGTTTCGAGACAGTGACTGATTAACGAAGAGACGCAGAATTTTCGAACGCCTCTTGAAAGGCCTGCGCCTCTGATTTGATACTTTTAAGCGATGCCTTTGAAGCTGAAATTTAGTATACCTCTTTCCACTTCATGTTCTCCTGATATATTGGCCAAAATCTGGCGAAAACTTTCAGAATGCACAGAATTGGGCTATGTAACAGGAGAACATGCCGTCGAAGGAGATAGCACAAAGTAACGTCTCCGGAGGGCAAATCAATGAGCGAGAAGTGGCGCAGATGTTTCGAGACAGTGACTGTTTAACGAAGAGTCGCACAATTTTCCAACGCCTCTTGAAAGGCCTGCGCCTCTGATTTGATACTTTTAAGCGATGCCTTTGAAGCTGAAATTTAGTATACCTCTTTCCACTTCATGTTCTCCTGATATATTGGCCAAAATCTGGCGAAAATTTTCAGAATGCACAGAATTGGGCTTTGTAACTGGAGAACATGCCGTCAAAAGAGATGGCACAAAGTATCGTCTCCGGAGGGCAAATCAATGAGCGAGATGTGGCGCAGATGTTTCGAGACAGTGACTGTTTAACGAAGAGTCGCACAATTCTCGAACGCCTCTTGAAAGGCCTGCGCCTCTGATTTCATACTTTTAAGCGATGCCTTTGAAGTTGAAATTTAGTATACCTCTTTCCACTTCATGTTCTCCTGATATATTGTCCAAAATCTAGCAAAAATTTTCAGAATGCACAGAATTGGGCTTTGTAACAGGAGAACATGCCGTCGAAGGAGATGGCACAAAGTAACGTCTCCGGAGAGCAAATCAAAGAGCGAGATGTGGCGCAGATGTTTCGAGACAGTGACTGATTAACGAAGAGACGCAGAATTTTCGAACGCCTCTTGAAAGGCCTGCGCCTCTGATTTGATACTTTTAAGCGATGCCTTTGAAGCTGAAATTTAGTATACCTCTTTCCACTTCATGTTCTCCTGATATATTGGCCAAAATCTGGCGAAAATTTTCAGAATGCACAGAATTGGGCTTTGTAACAGGAGAACATGCCGTCGAAAGAGATGGCACAAAGTAACGTCTCCGGTGAGCAAATCAATGAGCGAGAAGTGGCGCAGATGTTTCGAGACAGTGACTGTTTAACGAAGAGTCGCACAATTCTCGAACGCCTCCTGAAAGGCCTGCCCCTCTTATTTGCAACTTTAAGGCGATGCCTTTGAAGCTGAAATTTAGTACAACCCCTGGCAATAAGTTTTCGACCAAACGCAATGGTACAAAGTCAACGAGAAACACCACAATTTTTTGTACGTAAAACAATGCGTTATAAATATAACACTCATGGTAACTTTAAATTGGTCTAATACGAAGTAAATACACCAAAAATAATTAAGACATTCGTTTATTATCTACTAAAAAACAATGAACAAAAAGAAGTTGCTTGGAAAAAAGTATTTGGCCAACGGAATCTCTGGAAAAAAGTATTCGACCATGTGAATTTGCAAAGAAATAAATAATAATTTACTTCAAATTCACATTACCTAATATTTAGTGACATTTCCACGTGCACGTATAACCGCTTGTATGCGTTTTGGCATTGATTCTATAAGATTCTCGCATTCTGTCGGTGTGATTTCATCCCACGATGCCTTAATTGCTTTGTGAAGATATTACGCATAAATTTTTAATGAAAAATAGGTTTGGTGTACCTACTGGCTGGCCATTTTTCAGTTTTGATCCCATTATTCTGCAAATAATCTTGCATTTTTTTACGAAACAGTTTTGCTGCATTCTGGAACTCTGTATCTCAGTGTTGCGCTATGCCAGCGAGTAAGAAATTTGTACGTTTATCGCTCGATGTCGACTGTTTTCTCATTTTCTTCGTCTTTTCACTCGCTATCTCTTTCACAAGTCACGCAGAGTGCAATACAACAATGTATTGAAAACGTAAGTTAACAAACTGTTCCGCGATCAGTCAATTGTTAGCTAGCGATCGAGGTAGGTCGAAGATATTTATCATGCCACCACGCGAGCATTTTTCTGACGATTTAAAACAAAGAATAATTAAACTTCTGAAAGAAGGCAATACTCAACGAAAAGTTGCAGAAATTTTAAATTGTTCCCATAGTGCGATTAGCTATATAAATAAGAAATTTAATGAAAGTGGAAGTGTAGTTAATCGTACAAGATGTGGACGTCCTCGTGCCACGTCAAAAAGAGATGACCGACAATTGCGACAAATTGTTCAAAATATGAGGCGAGGTACATCTAAAGAAATAAATGGAAAGTGGGCACAAAATGTTTGTGATCGTACAGTGAGAAACCGGGTAGATAAAATGGGATATTCATTTTGCAAAGCGAAAACGAAACCGTTTCTTACGAAACTGCATAGGAAAAAGCGTTTGGAATGGTGTAAGGAACACCGACATTGGACTGTGGATGATTGGAAAAAAGTTATTTTTAGTGACGAATCACGTGTGTGCATCGGCGCAGGTGATAATGCTGGACAATTTGTTTGGAGGAAAAGCAGCGAAAAATTCAATAAAGATTGTTTAAATTTTAAAAAGAAATATCCCGAGTCTTACATGGTGTGGAGCTGCATGGCAGCCCAAGGAGTAGGAAAGCTGTGTATACTATATGTAACTGTCAATTCCGAAATATATATGCAGGTTTTAGAAGATTTCCTAATACCAAGTATAGAAAATTGGTTCCTGGATTCAAATGATTTTCATTTCCAACAAGACAATGCGAGTTGCCACCGCAGCAAAAAAGTACAAGAGTATTTGAAGAATAATAGAATTAAAACAATAAAGTGGCCAGCAAATAGTCCTGATTTAAGCCCAATAGAGAATTTATGGGCAACGTGGAAACAATTAATTCGTATAAAAAAACCTAGAAACAAAAATGAGCTTCGTGAAGTAATTAAGGCATCGTGGGATGAAATCACACCGACAGAATGCGAGAATCTTATGGAATCAATGCCAAAACGCATACAAGCGGTTTTACGTGCACGTGGAAATGTCACTAAATATTAGGTAATGTGAATTTGAAGTAAATTATTATTTATTTCTTTGCAAATTCACATGGTCGAATACTTTTTTCCAGAGATTCCGTTGGCCAAATACTTTTTTCCAAGCAACTTTTTTTTGTTCATTGTTTTTTAGTAGATAATAAACGAATGTCTTAATTATTTTTGGTGTATTTACTTCGTATTAGACCAATTTAAAGTTACCATGAGTGTTATATTTATAACGCATTGTTTTACGTACAAAAAATTGTGGTGTTTCTCGTTGACTTTGTACCATTGCGTTTGGTCGAAAACTTATTGCCAGGGGTTGTATACCTCTTTCGACTTCATGTTCTCCTGATATATTGGCTAAAATCTGGCGAAAATTTTCAGAATGCACAGAATTGGGCTTTGTAACAGGAGAACATGCCGTCGAAAGAGATGGCACAAAGTAACGTCTCCGGTGAGCAAATCAAGGAGCGAGAAGTGGCGCAGGTGTTTCGAGACAGTGACTGCTTAACGAAGAGACGCAGAATTTTCGAACGCATCATGAAAGGCCTGCGCCTCTTAATTACAAGTTTAAGGCGATGCCTTTGAAGCTGAAATTTAGTTTACCTCTTTCCACTTCATGTTCTCCTGATATATTGGCCAAAATCTGGCGAAAATTTTCAAAATGCACAGAATTGGGCTTTGTAACAGGAGAACATGCCGTCGAAAGAGATGGCACAAAGTAACGTCTCCGGAGAGCAAATCAAAGAGCGAGAAGTGGCGCAAGTGTTTCGAGACAGTGACTGGTTAACGAAGAGACGCAGAATTTTCGAACGCCTCTTGAAAGGCCTGCGCCTCTTGATTGCAACTTTAAGGCGATGCCTTTGAAGCTGAAATTTAGTATACCCCTTTCCACTTCATGTTCTCCTGATATATTGGCCAAAATCTAGCGCAAAATTTCAGAATGCACAAAATTGGGCTTTGGAACAGGAGAACATGCCGTCGAAAGAGATGGCACAAAGTAACGTCTCCGGAGAGCAAATCAAAGAGCGAGATGTGGCGCAGATGTTTCGAGACAGTGACTGATTAACGAAGAGACGCAGAATTTTCGAACACCTCTTTAAAGGCCTGCGCCTCTTAATTGCAAATTTAAGGTGATGCCTTTGAAGCTGAAATTTAGTATACCTCTATCCACTTCATGTTCTCCGGATATATTGGCCAAAATCTGGCGAAAATTTTCCGAATGCACAAAATTGGCTTTGTAACAGGAGAACATGCCGTCGATAGAGATGGCACAAAGTAACGTCTCCGGAGAGCAAATCAAAGAGCGGGAAGGGGCGCAGATGTTTCAAGACAGTGATTGATTAACGAAGAGACGCAGAATTTTCGAACACCTCTTGAAAGGCCTGCGCCTCTTATTTGCAACTTTAAGGCGATGCCTTTGAAGCTGAAATTTAGTATACCTCTATCCACTTCATTTTCTCCTGATTTATTGGCCAAAATATGGCGAAAATTTCGAGAATACACAATATTGGGCTTTGTAACAGGAGAACATGCCGTCGATAGAGATGGCACAAAGTAACGTCTCCGGAGGGCAAATCAATGAGCGAGATGTGGCGCAGATGTTTCGAGACAGTGACTGATTAACGAAGAGACGCAGAATTTTCGAACACCTCTTTAAAGGCCTGCGCCTCTTAATTGCAAATTTAAGGTGATGCCTTTGAAGCTGAAATTTAGTATACCTCTATCCACTTCATGTTCTCCGGATATATTGGCCAAAATCTGGCGAAAATTTTCAGAATGCACAGAATTAGGCTTTGTAACAGGAGAACATGCCGTCGAAGGAGATGGCACAAAGTAACGTCTCCGGAGGGCAAATCAATGAGCGAGAAGTGGCGCAGATGTTTCGAGACAGTGACTGTTTATCGAAGAGTCGCACAATTCTCGAACGCCTCTTGAAAGGCCTGCGCCTCTGATTTGATACTTTTAAGCGATGCCTTTGAAGTTGAAATTTAGTATACCTCTTTCCACTTCATGTTCTCCTGATATATTGGCCAAAATCTAGCAAAAATTTTCAGAATGCACGGAATTGGGCTTTGTAACAGGAGAACATGCCGTCGAAAGAGATGGCACAAAGTAACGTCTCCGGAGAGCAAATCAAAGAGCGAGATGTGGCGCAGATGTTTCGAGACAGTGACTGATTAACGAAGAGACGCAGAATTTTCGAACGCCTCTTGAAAGGCCTGCGCCTCTGATTTGATACTTTTAAGCGATGCCTTTGAAGCTGAAATTTAGTATACCTCTTTCCACTTCATGTTCTCCTGATATATTGGCCAAAATCTGGCGAAAACTTTCAGAATGCACAGAATTGGGCTATGTAACAGGAGAACATGCCGTCGAAGGAGATAGCACAAAGTAACGTCTCCGGAGGGCAAATCAATGAGCGAGAAGTGGCGCAGATGTTTCGAGACAGTGACTGTTTAACGAAGAGTCGCACAATTTTCCAACGCCTCTTGAAAGGCCTGCGCCTCTGATTTGATACTTTTAAGCGATGCCTTTGAAGCTGAAATTTAGTATACCTCTTTCCACTTCATGTTCTCCTGATATATTGGCCAAAATCTGGCGAAAATTTTCAGAATGCACAGAATTGGGCTTTGTAACTGGAGAACATGCCGTCAAAAGAGATGGCACAAAGTATCGTCTCCGGAGGGCAAATCAATGAGCGAGAAGTGGCGCAGATGTTTTCGAGACAGTGACTGTTTAACGAAGAGTCGCACAATTCTCGAACGCCTCTTGAAAGGCCTGCGCCTCTGATTTCATACTTTTAAGCGATGCCTTTGAAGCTGAAATTTAGTATACCCCTTTCCACTTCATGTTCTCCTGATATATTGGCCAAAATCTAGCGCAAAATTTCAGAATGCACAAAATTGGGCTTTGGAACAGGAGAACATGCCGTCGAAAGAGATGGCACAAAGTAACGTCTCCGGAGAGCAAATCAAAGAGCGAGATGTGGCGCAGATGTTTCGAGACAGTGACTGATTAACGAAGAGACGCAGAATTTTCGAACACCTCTTTAAAGGCCTGCGCCTCTTAATTGCAAATTTAAGGTGATGCCTTTGAAGCTGAAATTTAGTATACCTCTATCCACTTCATGTTCTCCGGATATATTGGCCAAAATCTGGCGAAAATTTTCCGAATGCACAAAATTGGCTTTGGTAACAGGAGAACATGCCGTCGATAGAGATGGCACAAAGTAACGTCTCCGGAGAGCAAATCAAAGAGCGGGAAGGGGCGCAGATGTTTCAAGACAGTGATTGATTAACGAAGAGACGCAGAATTTTCGAACACCTCTTGAAAGGCCTGCGCCTCTTATTTGCAACTTTAAGGCGATGCCTTTGAAGCTGAAATTTAGTATACCTCTATCCACTTCATTTTCTCCTGATTTATTGGCCAAAATATGGCGAAAATTTCGAGAATACACAATATTGGGCTTTGTAACAGGAGAACATGCCGTCGATAGAGATGGCACAAAGTAACGTCTCCGGAGGGCAAATCAATGAGCGAGATGTGGCGCAGATGTTTCGAGACAGTGACTGATTAACGAAGAGACGCAGAATTTTCGAACACCTCTTTAAAGGCCTGCGCCTCTTAATTGCAAATTTAAGGTGATGCCTTTGAAGCTGAAATTTAGTATACCTCTATCCACTTCATGTTCTCCGGATATATTGGCCAAAATCTGGCGAAAATTTTCAGAATGCACAGAATTAGGCTTTGTAACAGGAGAACATGCCGTCGAAGGAGATGGCACAAAGTAACGTCTCCGGAGGGCAAATCAATGAGCGAGAAGTGGCGCAGATGTTTCGAGACAGTGACTGTTTAACGAAGAGTCGCACAATTCTCGAACGCCTCTTGAAAGGCCTGCGCCTCTGATTTGATACTTTTAAGCGATGCCTTTGAAGTTGAAATTTAGTATACCTCTTTCCACTTCATGTTCTCCTGATATATTGGCCAAAATCTAGCAAAAATTTTCAGAATGCACAGAATTGGGCTTTGTAACAGGAGAACATGCCGTCGAAAGAAATGGCACAAAGTAACGTCTCCGGAGAGCAAATCAAAGAGCGAGATGTGGCGCAGATGTTTCGAGACAGTGACTGATTAACGAAGAGACGCAGAATTTTCGAACGCCTCTTGAAAGGCCTGCGCCTCTGATTTGATACTTTTAAGCGATGCCTTTGAAGCTGAAATTTAGTATACCTCTTTCCACTTCATGTTCTCCTGATATATTGGCCAAAATCTGGCGAAAACTTTCAGAATGCACAGAATTGGGCTATATAACAGGAGAACATGCCGTCGAAGGAGATAGCACAAAGTAACGTCTCCGGAGGGCAAATCAATGAGCGAGAAGTGGCGCAGATGTTTCGAGACAGTGACTGTTTAACGAAGAGTCGCACAATTCTCGAACGCCTCTTGAAAGGCCTGCGCCTCTGATTTCATACTTTTAAGCGATGCCTTTGAAGTTGAAATTTAGTATACCTCTTTCCACTTCATGTTCTCCTGATATATTGTCCAAAATCTAGCAAAAATTTTCAGAATGCACAGAATTGGGCTTTGTAACAGGAGAACATGCCGTCGAAGGAGATGGCACAAAGTAACGTCTCCGGAGAGCAAATCAAAGAGCGAGATGTGGCGCAGATGTTTCGAGACAGTGACTGATTAACGAAGAGACGCAGAATTTTCGAACGCCTCTTGAAAGGCCTGCGCCTCTGATTTGATACTTTTAAGCGATGCCTTTGAAGCTGAAATTTAGTATACCTCTTTCCACTTCATGTTCTCCTGATATATTGGCCAAAATCTGGCGAAAATTTTCAGAATGCACAGAATTGGGCTTTGTAACAGGAGAACATGCCGTCGAAAGAGATGGCACAAAGTAACGTCTCCGGTGAGCAAATCAATGAGCGAGAAGTGGCGCAGATGTTTCGAGACAGTGACTGTTTAACGAAGAGTCGCACAATTCTCGAACGCCTCCTGAAAGGCCTGCCCCTCTTATTTGCAACTTTAAGGCGATGCCTTTGAAGCTGAAATTTAGTATACCTCTTTCGACTTCATGTTCTCCTGATATATTGGCTAAAATCTGGCGAAAATTTTCAGAATGCACAGAATTGGGCTTTGTAACAGGAGAACATGCCGTCGAAAGAGATGGCACAAAGTAACGTCTCCGGTGAGCAAATCAAGGAGCGAGAAGTGGCGCAGGTGTTTCGAGACAGTGACTGCTTAACGAAGAGACGCAGAATTTTCGAACGCATCATGAAAGGCCTGCGCCTCTTAATTACAAGTTTAAGGCGATGCCTTTGAAGCTGAAATTTAGTTTACCTCTTTCCACTTCATGTTCTCCTGATATATTGGCCAAAATCTGGCGAAAATTTTCAAAATGCACAGAATTGGGCTTTGTAACAGGAGAACATGCCGTCGAAAGAGATGGCACAAAGTAACGTCTCCGGAGAGCAAATCAAAGAGCGAGAAGTGGCGCAAGTGTTTCGAGACAGTGACTGGTTAACGAAGAGACGCAGAATTTTCGAACGCCTCTTGAAAGGCCTGCGCCTCTTGATTGCAACTTTAAGGCGATGCCTTTGAAGCTGAAATTTAGTATACCCCTTTCCACTTCATGTTCTCCTGATATATTGGCCAAAATCTAGCGCAAAATTTCAGAATGCACAAAATTGGGCTTTGGAACAGGAGAACATGCCGTCGAAAGAGATGGCACAAAGTAACGTCTCCGGAGAGCAAATCAAAGAGCGAGATGTGGCGCAGATGTTTCGAGACAGTGACTGATTAACGAAGAGACGCAGAATTTCGAACACCTCTTTAAAGGCCTGCGCCTCTTAATTGCAAATTTAAGGTGATGCCTTTGAAGCTGAAATTTAGTATACCTCTATCCACTTCATGTTCTCCGGATATATTGGCCAAAATCTGGCGAAAATTTTCCGAATGCACAAAATTGGCTTTGTAACAGGAGAACATGCCGTCGATAGAGATGGCACAAAGTAACGTCTCCGGAGAGCAAATCAAAGAGCGGGAAGGGGCGCAGATGTTTCAAGACAGTGATTGATTAACGAAGAGACGCAGAATTTTCGAACACCTCTTGAAAGGCCTGCGCCTCTTATTTGCAACTTTAAGGCGATGCCTTTGAAGCTGAAATTTAGTATACCTCTATCCACTTCATTTTCTCCTGATTTATTGGCCAAAATATGGCGAAAATTTCGAGAATACACAATATTGGGCTTTGTAACAGGAGAACATGCCGTCGATAGAGATGGCACAAAGTAACGTCTCCGGAGGGCAAATCAATGAGCGAGATGTGGCGCAGATGTTTCGAGACAGTGACTGTTTATCGAAGAGTCGCACAATTCTCGAACGCCTCTTGAAAGGCCTGCGCCTCTGATTTGATACTTTTAAGCGATGCCTTTGAAGTTGAAATTTAGTATACCTCTTTCCACTTCATGTTCTCCTGATATATTGGCCAAAATCTAGCAAAAATTTTCAGAATGCACGGAATTGGGCTTTGTAACAGGAGAACATGCCGTCGAAAGAGATGGCACAAAGTAACGTCTCCGGAGAGCAAATCAAAGAGCGAGATGTGGCGCAGATGTTTCGAGACAGTGACTGATTAACGAAGAGACGCAGAATTTTCGAACGCCTCTTGAAAGGCCTGCGCCTCTGATTTGATACTTTTAAGCGATGCCTTTGAAGCTGAAATTTAGTATACCTCTTTCCACTTCATGTTCTCCTGATATATTGGCCAAAATCTGGCGAAAACTTTCAGAATGCACAGAATTGGGCTATGTAACAGGAGAACATGCCGTCGAAGGAGATAGCACAAAGTAACGTCTCCGGAGGGCAAATCAATGAGCGAGAAGTGGCGCAGATGTTTCGAGACAGTGACTGTTTAACGAAGAGTCGCACAATTTTCCAACGCCTCTTGAAAGGCCTGCGCCTCTGATTTGATACTTTTAAGCGATGCCTTTGAAGCTGAAATTTAGTATACCTCTTTCCACTTCATGTTCTCCTGATATATTGGCCAAAATCTGGCGAAAATTTTCAGAATGCACAGAATTGGGCTTTGTAACTGGAGAACATGCCGTCAAAAGAGATGGCACAAAGTATCGTCTCCGGAGGGCAAATCAATGAGCGAGAAGTGGCGCAGATGTTTCGAGACAGTGACTGTTTAACGAAGAGTCGCACAATTCTCGAACGCCTCTTGAAAGGCCTGCGCCTCTGATTTCATACTTTTAAGCGATGCCTTTGAAGTTGAAATTTAGTATACCTCTTTCCACTTCATTTTCTCCTGATTTATTGGCCAAAATCTGGCGAAAATTTTCAGATTGCACAGAATTGGGCTATGTAACAGGAGAACATGCCGTCGAAGGAGATGGCACAAAGTAACGTCTCCGGAGGGCAAATCAATGAGCGAGAAGTGGCGCAGATGTTTCGAGACAGTGACTGTTTAACGAAGAGACGCACAATTCTCGAACGCCTCTTGAAAGGCCTGCGCATCTGATTTGATACTTTTAAGCGATGCCTTTGAAGTTGAAATTTAGTATACCTCTTTCCACTTCATGTTCTCCTGATATATTGTCCAAAATCTAGCAAAAATTTTCAGAATGCACAGAATTGGGCTTTGTAACAGGAGAACATGCCGTCGAAGGAGATGGCACAAAGTAACGTCTCCGGAGAGCAAATCAAAGAGCGAGATGTGGCGCAGATGTTTCGAGACAGTGACTGATTAACGAAGAGACGCAGAATTATCGAACGCCTCTTGAAAGGCCTGCGCCTCTTATTTGCAAATTTAAGGTGATGCCTTTGAAGCTGAAATTTAGTATACCTCTATCCACTTCATGTTCTCCGGATATATTGGCCTTAATCTGGCGAAAATTTTCCGAATGCACAAAATTGGCTTTGTAACAGGAGAACATGCCGTCGATAGAGATGGCACAAAGTAACGTCTCCGGAGAGCAAATCAAAGAGCGGGAAGGGGCGCAGATGTTTCAAGACAGTGATTGATTAACGAAGAGACGCAGAATTTTCGAACACCTCTTGAAAGGCCTGCGCCTCTTATTTGCAACTTTAAGGCGATGCCTTTGAAGCTGAAATTTAGTATACCTCTATCCACTTCATTTTCTCCTGATTTATTGGCCAAAATATGGCGAAAATTTCGAGAATACACAATATTGGGCTTTGTAACAGGAGAACATGCCGTCGATAGAGATGGCACAAAGTAACGTCTCCGGAGGGCAAATCAATGAGCGAGATGTGGCGCAGATGTTTCGAGACAGTGACTGTTTATCGAAGAGTCGCACAATTCTCGAACGCCTCTTGAAAGGCCTGCGCCTCTGAATTGATACTTTTAAGCGATGCCTTTGAAGTTGAAATTTAGTATACCTCTTTCCACTTCATGTTCTCCTGATATATTGGCCAAAATCTAGCAAAAATTTTCAGAATGCACGGAATTGGGCTTTGTAACAGGAGAACATGCCGTCGAAAGAGATGGCACAAAGTAACGTCTCCGGAGAGCAAATCAAAGAGCGAGATGTGGCGCAGATGTTTCGAGACAGTGACTGATTAACGAAGAGACGCAGAATTTTCGAACGCCTCTTGAAAGGCCTGCGCCTCTGATTTGATACTTTTAAGCGATGCCTTTGAAGCTGAAATTTAGTATACCTCTTTCCACTTCATGTTCTCCTGATATATTGGCCAAAATCTGGCGAAAACTTTCAGAATGCACAGAATTGGGCTATGTAACAGGAGAACATGCCGTCGAAGGAGATAGCACAAAGTAACGTCTCCGGAGGGCAAATCAATGAGCGAGAAGTGGCGCAGATGTTTCGAGACAGTGACTGTTTAACGAAGAGTCGCACAATTTCCAACGCCTCTTGAAAGGCCTGCGCCTCTGATTTGATACTTTTAAGCGATGCCTTTGAAGCTGAAATTTAGTATACCTCTTTCCACTTCATGTTCTCCTGATATATTGGCCAAAATCTGGCGAAAATTTTCAGAATGCACAGAATTGGGCTTTGTAACTGGAGAACATGCCGTCAAAAGAGATGGCACAAAGTATCGTCTCCGGAGGGCAAATCAATGAGCGAGAAGTGGCGCAGATGTTTCGAGACAGTGACTGTTTAACGAAGAGTCGCACAATTCTCGAACGCCTCTTGAAAGGCCTGCGCCTCTGATTTCATACTTTTAAGCGATGCCTTTGAAGTTGAAATTTAGTATACCTCTTTCCACTTCATTTTCTCCTGATTTATTGGCCAAAATCTGGCGAAAATTTTCAGATTGCACAGAATTGGGCTATGTAACAGGAGAACATGCCGTCGAAGGAGATGGCACAAAGTAACGTCTCCGGAGGGCAAATCAATGAGCGAGAAGTGGCGCAGATGTTTCGAGACAGTGACTGTTTAACGAAGAGACGCACAATTCTCGAACGCCTCTTGAAAGGCCTGCGCATCTGATTTGATACTTTTAAGCGATGCCTTTGAAGTTGAAATTTAGTATACCTCTTTCCACTTCATGTTCTCCTGATATATTGTCCAAAATCTAGCAAAAATTTTCAGAATGCACAGAATTGGGCTTTGTAACAGGAGAACATGCCGTCGAAGGAGATGGCACAAAGTAACGTCTCCGGAGAGCAAATCAAAGAGCGAGATGTGGCGCAGATGTTTCGAGACAGTGACTGATTAACGAAGAGACGCAGAATTTTCGAACGCCTCTTGAAAGGCCTGCGCCTCTTATTTGCAAATTTAAGGTGATGCCTTTGAAGCTGAAATTTAGTATACCTCTATCCACTTCATGTTCTCCGGATATATTGGCCAAAATCTGGCGAAAATTTTCCGAATGCACAAAATTGGCTTTGTAACAGGAGAACATGCCGTCGATAGAGATGGCACAAAGTAACGTCTCCGGAGAGCAAATCAAAGAGCGGGAAGGGGCGCAGATGTTTCAAGACAGTGATTGATTAACGAAGAGACGCAGAATTTTCGAACACCTCTTGAAAGGCCTGCGCCTCTTATTTGCAACTTTAAGGCGATGCCTTTGAAGCTGAAATTTAGTATACCTCTATCCACTTCATTTTCTCCTGATTTATTGGCCAAAATATGGCGAAAATTTCGAGAATACACAATATTGGGCTTTGTAACAGGAGAACATGCCGTCGATAGAGATGGCACAAAGTAACGTCTCCGGAGGGCAAATCAATGAGCGAGATGTGGCGCAGATGTTTCGAGACAGTGACTGATTAACGAAGAGACGCAGAATTTTCGAACACCTCTTTAAAGGCCTGCGCCTCTTAATTGCAAATTTAAGGTGATGCCTTTGAAGCTGAAATTTAGTATACCTCTATCCACTTCATGTTCTCCGGATATATTGGCCAAAATCTGGCGAAAATTTTCAGAATGCACAGAATTAGGCTTTGTAACAGGAGAACATGCCGTCGAAGGAGATGGCACAAAGTAACGTCTCCGGAGGGCAAATCAATGAGCGAGAAGTGGCGCAGATGTTTCGAGACAGTGACTGTTTAACGAAGAGTCGCACAATTCTCGAACGCCTCTTGAAAGGCCTGCGCCTCTGATTTGATACTTTTAAGCGATGCCTTTGAAGTTGAAATTTAGTATACCTCTTTCCACTTCATGTTCTCCTGATATATTGGCCAAAATCTGGCGAAAATTTTCAGAATGCACAGAATTAGGCTTTGTAACAGGAGAACATGCCGTCGAAGGAGATGGCACAAAGTAACGTCTCCGGAGGGCAAATCAATGAGCGAGAAGTGGCGCAGATGTTTCGAGACAGTGACTGTTTAACGAAGAGTCGCACAATTCTCGAACGCCTCTTGAAAGGCCTGCGCCTCTGATTTGATACTTTTAAGCGATGCCTTTGAAGTTGAAATTTAGTATACCTCTTTCCACTTCATGTTCTCCTGATATATTGGCCAAAATCTAGCAAAAATTTTCAGAATGCACAGAATTGGGCTTTGTAACAGGAGAACATGCCGTCGAAAGAGATGGCACAAAGTATCGTCTCCGGAGGGCAAATCAATGAGCGAGAAGTGGCGCAGATGTTTCGAGACAGTGACTGTTTAACGAAGAGTCGCACAATTCTCGAACGCCTCTTGAAAGGCCTGCGCCTCTGATTTCATACTTTTAAGCGATGCCTTTGAAGTTGAAATTTAGTATACCTCTTTCCACTTCATTTTCTCCTGATTTATTGGCCAAAATCTGGCGAAAATTTTCAGATTGCACAGAATTGGGCTATGTAACAGGAGAACATGCCGTCGAAGGAGATGGCACAAAGTAACGTCTCCGGAGGGCAAATCAATGAGCGAGAAGTGGCGCAGATGTTTCGAGACAGTGACTGTTTAACGAAGAGACGCACAATTCTCGAACGCCTCTTGAAAGGCCTGCGCATCTGATTTGATACTTTTAAGCGATGCCTTTGAAGTTGAAATTTAGTATACCTCTTTCCACTTCATGTTCTCCTGATATATTGTCCAAAATCTAGCAAAAATTTTCAGAATGCACAGAATTGGGCTTTGTAACAGGAGAACATGCCGTCGAAGGAGATGGCACAAAGTAACGTCTCCGGAGAGCAAATCAAAGAGCGAGATGTGGCGCAGATGTTTCGAGACAGTGACTGATTAACGAAGAGACGCAGAATTTTCGAACGCCTCTTGAAAGGCCTGCGCCTCTTATTTGCAAATTTAAGGTGATGCCTTTGAAGCTGAAATTTAGTATACCTCTATCCACTTCATGTTCTCCGGATATATTGGCCAAAATCTGGCGAAAATTTTCCGAATGCACAAAATTGGCTTTGTAACAGGAGAACATGCCGTCGATAGAGATGGCACAAAGTAACGTCTCCGGAGAGCAAATCAAAGAGCGGGAAGGGGCGCAGATGTTTCAAGACAGTCATTGATTAACGAAGAGACGCAGAATTTTCGAACACCTCTTGAAAGGCCTGCGCCTCTTATTTGCAACTTTAAGGCGATGCCTTTGAAGCTGAAATTTAGTATACCTCTATCCACTTCATTTTCTCCTGATTTATTGGCCAAAATATGGCGAAAATTTCGAGAATACACAATATTGGGCTTTGTAACAGGAGAACATGCCGTCGATAGAGATGGCACAAAGTAACGTCTCCGGAGGGCAAATCAATGAGCGAGATGTGGCGCAGATGTTTCGAGACAGTGACTGATTAACG
>NW_027485598.1:0-33931 GCF_050908995.1 Andrena cerasifolii
GTATACTAAATTTCAGCTTCAAAGGCATCGCCTTAAAGTTGCAAATAAGAGGCGCAGGCCTTTCAAGAGGCGTTCGAAAATTCTGCGTCTCTTCGTGAAACAGTCACTGTCTCGAAACACCTGCGCCACTTCTCGCTCTTTGATTTGTTCTCCGGAGACATTACTTTGTTTCATCTCTTTCGACGGCATGTTCTCCTGTTACAAAGCCCAATTTTGTGTATTCGGAAAATTTTCGGCAGATTTTGGCCAATATATCAGGAGAAAATGAAGTGGAAAGAGGTATACTAAATTTCAGCTTCAAAGGCATCGCCTTAAAGTTGCAAATAAGAGGCGCAGGCCTTTCAAGAGGCGTTCGAAAATTCTGCGTCTCTTCGTGAAACAGTCACTGTCTCGAAACACCTGCGCCACTTCTCGCTCTTTGATTTGCTCTCCGGAGACATTACTTTGTTTCATCTCTTTCGACGGCATGTTCTCCTGTTACAAAGCCCAATTTTGTGTATTCTCGAAATTTTCGCCAGATTTTCGCCAATAAATCAGGAGAAAATGAAGTGGAAAGAGGTATAATAAATTTCAGCTTCAAAGGCATCGCCTTAAAGTTGCAAATAAGAGGCGCAGGCCTTTCAAGAGGTGTTCGAAAATTCTGCGTCTCTTCGTTAATCAGCCACTGTGTCGAAACATCTGCGCCACATCTCGCTCTTTGATTTGCTCTCCGGAGACGTTACTTTGTGCCATCTCTTTCGACGGCATGTTCTCCTGTTACAAAGCCCAATTTTGTGCATTCGGAAAATTTTCGGCAGATTTTGGCCAATAAATCAGGAGAAAATGAAGTGGAAAGAGGTATACTAAATTTCAGCTTCAAAGGCATCGCCTTAAAGTTGCAATTAAGAGGCGCAGGCCTTTCAAGATTCGTTCGAAAATTCTGCATCTCTTCGTTAAACAGTCACTGCCTCGAAACACCTGCGCCACTTCTCGCTCCTTGATTTGCTCTCCGGAGACGTTACTTTGTGCCATCTCTTTCGACGGCATGTTCTCCTGTTACAAAGCCCAATTTTGTGCATTCGGAAAATTTTCGCCAGATTTTGGCCAATAAATCAGGAGAAAATGAAGTGGAAAGAGGTATACTAAATTTCAGTTTCAAAGGCATCGCCTTAAAGTTGCAATTAAGAGGCGCAGGTCTTTCAAGAGGCTTTCGAAAATTCTGCGTCTCTTCGTGAAACAGTCACTGTCTCGAAACACCTGCGCCACTTCTCGCTCCTTCGTTTGCTGTCCGGGGACGTTATATTGTTCCATCTCTTTCGACGGCATGTTCTCCTGTTACAAAGCTCAATTTTGTGTATTCTCGATATTTTCGCCAGATTTTGGCCAATATATCAGGAGAAAATGAAGTGGAAGGAGGTATACTAAATTTCAGCTTCAAAGGCATCGCCTTAAAGTTGCAAATAAGAGGCGCAGGCCTTTCTAGAGTCGTTCGAAAATTCTACGTTTCTTCGTTAAACAGTCACTGTCTCGAAACATCTGCGCCACATCTCGCTCTTTGATTTGCTCTCCGGAGACGTTACTTTGTGCCATCTCTTTCGACGGCATGTTCTTCTGTTACAAAGCCCAATTTTGTGCATTCGGAAAATTTTCGCCAGATTTTGGCCAATATATCAGGAGAACATGAAGTGGAAAGAGGTATACTAAATTTCAGCTTCAAAGGCATCGCCTTAAAGTTGCAAATAAGAGGCGCAGGCCTTTCAAGAGGCGTTCGAAAATTCTGCGTCTCTTCGTGAAACAGTCACTGTCTCGAAACACCTGCGCCACTTCTCGCTCTTTGATTTGCTCTCCGGAGACATTACTTTGTTTCATCTCTTTCGACGGCATGTTCTCCTGTTACAAAGCCCAATTTTGTGTATTCTCGAAATTTTCGCCAGATTTTCGCCAATAAATCAGGAGAAAATGAAGTGGAAAGAGGTATACTAAATTTCAGCTTCAAAGGCATCGCCTTAAAGTTGCAAATAAGAGGCGCAGGCCTTTCAAGAGGCGTTCGAAAATTCTGCGTCTCTTCGTGAAACAGTCACTGTCTCGAAACACCTGCGCCACTTCTCGCTCTTTGATTTGCTCTCCGGAGACATTACTTTGTTTCATCTCTTTCGACGGCATGTTCTCCTGTTACAAAGCCCAATTTTGTGTATTCTCGAAATTTTCGCCAGATTTTCGCCAATAAATCAGGAGAAAATGAAGTGGAAAGAGGTATAATAAATTTCAGCTTCAAAGGCATCGCCTTAAAGTTGCAAATAAGAGGCGCAGGCCTTTCAAGAGGTGTTCGAAAATTCTGCGTCTCTTCGTTAATCAGCCACTGTGTCGAAACATCTGCGCCACATCTCGCTCTTTGATTTGCTCTCCGGAGACGTTACTTTGTGCCATCTCTTTCGACGGCATGTTCTCCTGTTACAAAGCCCAATTTTGTGCATTCGGAAAATTTTCTGCAGATTTTGGCCAATATATTGTTACGTTCGGAACGTAAAATTTTTCTTTTAAGTCAGGGTATGCATCAACAACGCCTAGCGTTATGGGAAATCCCTCGTTGATCATACTCCTGCCTATTAATTAATAATATTTTTGATAGAACAAACACCCCTTTTCTTGGAACGTCGTCGTCTCAACGTACTGCCGTCCCGCGATACAGATAAGGCGGTGCTGACGCAGCGGCGTTCTCACCAGAGAGTCGCGTTCGGAAAGACCCAGTGATTCTCCTTCTGTGCCGAATCCGTTTTATGTAAGCGGCAGGGTTGCGTTTCAACAATGCTTTGCAGCATTGTGGGAGAACCCTCGTTGAGCACACCTCTGACCGTCGCGTTAAACATTGTAACATAATCAGTAACGGCTACAGCGGGAATGCGCAGACTGGATCATTTCTTAGAAGACTGACGAAATTGTATGCTCTACATCCGGTGCAGGGAACCGCGCCTTCCCACGATCTTGTCGCATGTGTGAATTAGTAATTAATTAAAAATTGTTGTTAAAATTTGAATACCCAACACAATTTCTGATAGTCAACCGACTGTGGGATTCCCCTAGTCAGAAATTGTGTATATGAAATCATGAACATTAAGGGAGGACCTTTAGCTGTGCGAAATTGTATGTGAGACGTCATGTTTTCCTGTGAGTACAAATATTCCGTAAAGATTGATCATATATTTGAATCGGGAGTCTGATGGATGGACGTGAAAACGCACACACACACCGCCTCGTTAAGTAGACGGGCCCATGGTAGCGCGGCCGAGCGATAAAATGCAGCGTAAGCATTTTCGGTACGGACCCACTGTGGTCGCTGCCGAGAGCGTGAAGCTGCGGCACTCTGTGACGATAAATCGTGAGGTGCGTGTCATTGGGTCCGCGAAGTCTTATAGAGCTAGAGTTCTCCGGTCTACTGTGTAACCGCGTGAAAGACTCAACTTTGCGAAACAATTCAAATCCTAAACTTTTCAAAACTAATTATTCGCTTAACTTACTCAGTTAATAATTTAATTTACATTATTTCCGTTTCAATTTATAATTCAAATCAAGTGTGTGTGTGTGTGTTTTCGCGTCTAATCCTTCTTTCTGATTCAGGTTTATCAGCGATCCAGAAAGTTTTCCAAAACTTAAAAAGCAAATTTAAAGCATATTGTCAATTAGATTATTGTGACTGTCTGGTGAGTTGCACATCTTATCTCTTTTTGTACACGAAAATACACCGTTATAATTAATTCGTACCTAACGATAATTTCTGACAGTCAAACGACTGTGGGATTCCCCTAGTCAGGAATTATATCAATTTCACAAACGTCTATTCTTTCTAAATTATTGATTGATTTGTTCATATTCAGTTCTGTTAAATGTTTTACATCCATTCATTATTTAATCATTAAAACTTTATTTACTATTAAATTCTACTCATCAATTACCTATCTGATTCCATTGAAAAGACCCGTACGGGACTAGAGCACCAACGATCCCAAAATCTACCCCTTCTCCTTCTGAGAAGGTACCTAAATAATTATCAACTAAAAGAATCGACTGTTACGACTGCGGCGAGCCTCCTTGCTTTTTCTAAATCATAAACTCAATCCAGCAATACTTGATAGTCTAACGACTGTGGGATACCCCTAATCGATATTGCGTCTAAAAATCGTGCCGCTCGAACACTAAAAAGGCCGCGGCACGTAACAGATCTGGTGGCAGCGGTGGGATACCAGGAATTCTCTTGCAAGAATTCCTGGGTGCTCATATTCATTGAAATCAGATAGAATTATAAAATTTTTCCATTTTACAAAATTACACAATTGTTAATGTGGTCGTGGTAGCGCGGTGTTTTGTTCCTATTACAAATAATTAAAGATGTCGCAAGACGCAAGTGCAATGATGACCTCCATGGCGGAGTGCTTGACTATTCAAAATAGTACTTTAAATATTCCGTACTTTGATGGGAAGGGCGTTCCTCTTAAGGATTTTGTACAGGATGTACAAAATAGCGCAGCATTAGTGCCTCCTGCATTAGAGGGCTCGTTTCTAAAATCAGTATTAGGAAAATTGAAGGGTTCAGCTCGCGATAGCACGTATGGAAAAACATTTACTACAGTTAATGAACTAATTAAACATCTGAAGGGTAGATTCGCACCGGGCAAGAATTATCCTTACTATCAACACGAAATAGAAAATATTCGGATGAAAAAGGACGAATCAGTTAGCGATTTTTATGACAGATTAAACATATTAATTAGCGGAGCTCGAGTTGCGTTAGAGGATAGTTATGGGAATAATGCAGAACAATTGTTATTACCATTAAAAGAATGCGGATTGGAAGCTTATATTCGCGGACTTCCAGATGAAATAGCGCGCTCAGTAGATGCACGTGACCCTAAAACTTTAGAAGATGCGAGAAAATTTGCAGCGCGTATAGAAACGCGAATGAAATCCGGAATATTACCATCGAATGAAATCCAGAAAGTATCATTTAATCAGAATAATAACTATTCTAGACCATCGAATTCTTACTATCAGGATTACGCTAATCGCCAATCCATTAACCCTCCTCGCTATCAAAATTATGCAATTCGAAACGAAGAAGAGAATCGCACACGTTCACCGAGTCCCAATCCTGACGTAACCGGATCGCCAGTAGGAATTTTAAAATCCCCATCACGCAACAGGGAACCATACAATCATTATTACAATCCACCGGGATTTCCTCCACATCCGTACTACTCGCCTTATTTCTATCCGCCAATGCCATATCCTAATTATTACCCGTATGATCATTATAATACAAACAGCAATGAACCACCACGTTCAGCAAGAGATAGGTATTCTCAATGGCCTAGACCAAGATCTCCATCTCCTATTCCTCCATCAACGAGACCGAGTTCTCCATATAATAGAAATACTAAACCCGAAGATAGAACCGGTCATTTAAACGCACAAATGACCCGACGGACGGACGCGACGTCGAGTCATTCGGAAAAGGAGCGTCATGCAACAGTAAAATTTCTAGCAAACCAAGAAAAATTGCAACGGTAGAAAAACCCGAATCCCCACTAGTAAAAATGATGGGTAAAGAGCTGAATATGGGTTGTGCATATTTCCTCGTAGATACAGGAGCAGATATAAACGTAATCAAATTAAGCGCCCTTGACGAAAATGTTTCAGTCGCACTTCATGAATCAGTTGCTATCTCAGGAATAACTCCGGATATGACAGAGACTTTAGGTACCACAATAATTACATTATTAGGCAAACCCGTAAAATTTCATGTCGTAAGATCTTCATTTGTACTGCGTTGCGATGGTATATTAGGTAAAGAGTATCTCACACAAGAGCAGGCTGAAATCTCCTTCGCCCATAACACATTGGTAACACGAAGCGATCCTATTAAACCCATACCTTTTATTGGCCATGATCCAGTACCTCGTAGTGTAGAACCCCGACTTTTGTATTTAAAAGCACGTACTAGAAAAGCGGTTGCCATTGACATTACGAATCATGATTTAAAAGAGGGATATCTACCTAAAATTGAAACTATAGATGGTTTGTACATTGGCGAAGCTGTTGTGTCTGTAAATGACCAAGGCGCATGTCACGTCTTTGCCGTTAATACGACGGATAAGGATGTCGAAGTCGAAATTCCGCCACAAGAATTAATACCATTCGAGTACCATAACTTCCCCGAAGAAGAACAAAATTATTTCGATTCTGATACAGAAGATGAGACCTTGCCAATCGCGGAAGACAGAGTTTTAGAAATCATAAAAAAATTGCGTCTCGATCATTTGAACGAAGAAGAACGGGATCATGTAATTAAAATCATTAAAGAATTTCCAGAACGATTCCACTTGCCTTGCGATAAATTACCATGTACCTCATACATTAAACATAGAATCCCCACAGTAGATGATGTTCCTGTGAATACGCGACAGTATCGTTTTCCTCCGGTTCATAAAGATGAAATAGAAAAACAGGTTCGTAATAAACTAAATAACGGAATAATAGCACCTTCAAATTCACCGTATAATTCGCCCATTTGGATTGTTCCTAAAAAACCGGATTCTAAAGGCAATCTGAGATGGAGAATAGTCATAGATTTCCGTAATCTTAATGAGAAAACCATTGGCGATGCATATCCATTACCGAACATTACCGATATTCTGGATCACTTAGGTGAAGCCCGATATTTCTCTACGTTTGACTTAGCAAGCGGATTTCAACAAATTGAAATGGATCCTAAAGATAGACAAAAAACAGCCTTTACAACCCCAAACGGTCATTATGAATACATCCGAATGCCGGAAGGTCTCAAAAATGCTCCAGCGACTTTTCAAAGGCTAATGGATCAAGTCTTACGCGGGTTACAGGGTGTAGAAGTTTTCGTTTATTTGGATGATATCGTGGTATATGCCAAAAATTTAGAAGAACATGAAAAGAAAATTCGTCGTTTATTCATGCGTTTGGCCGATGCTAAATTAACTTTACAACCCGATAAGTGCGAGTTCCTCAAAATAGAAGTTGCTTACCTAGGACATGTTATTAGTCACTCAGGTGTAAAACCGGATCCCAAAAAGATTAGTGCAGTAAAGAATTTCCCTCGTCCGAAAAATCAGAAAAATATTAGGCAATTTCTAGGTCTAGCAGGATATTACAGACGCTTTATCAAAAACTTCGCAGAAAAAGCTAAACCACTGTCAGACTTGTTGAAGAAAAATTCTACTTTCACTTGGGGAAAGGAACAAAAGAAAGGATTTCTGGAATTACGAAAAGCACTTTGTAAAAGTCCCATACTTCAGTATCCAAATTTTAATAGTCCATTCACCTTAACTACAGATGCGTCAGACTATGCCATAGGCGCTGTACTCAGTCAGGAAGTAAATGGTCAAGATCTCCCAGTTGCATATCTTTCGAGAATTTTAACTAAACCGGAACAAAATTATTTCACTACAGAAAAGGAATGTTTGGCAGTCCTTTATGCCATTTTACACTTCAGACCATATTTATATGGCCGTAAATTTACCCTAGTCAGTGATCACGAACCGCTACGATGGATTAATTCAATAAAAGATCCAGGGCAACGATTGATCCGCTGGCGACTAAAATTGCGAGATTATGAGTATGGATTTATTCATAAGGCAGGAAAATTAAACACAAATGCTGATGCCTTATCAAGGAATCCAGTCATAGTAAATGAACTATGTTCGTCTGATGATTTCAGTTTATCGGATTCCTCTGATAATACAAAGTCGGAGTTAGCACCTGATTGCCCAAAATTATTACCAATAAATAAACCCTCCACAACGGGCAAACGAATCCCGACATCTTCGGAATTTGAAGCTTCCAAACCTAAGGAAAGAATAGCTAGTTTACCAGGAAAACCAAAATTAGGGAGACCAGTAAGTTCAATATCTAAACCGAGGATACCTGTACCTTTAGATACCAGTGCAATAGCAACTAGAACGCGAGCAAAGTTTCAAGCTACTAAAGCTCCGGGACCATCAAAAACACAAGAATTAGGTAGATCAAAAGAACTTTCTCTAGTAGAGGACGTCGATTCCGATGACGAACAGTCAGATCCGCCCATATTCCGTCAACGTAGGAGTACACTGCCGAATCTGGGATTTCATCCTAAACAGATGGTGGAGAATCCTAAAATTCCAGATTCACAAAGTGCAGTGGCCGGTACGGAATTGCGGGAAAAAGGGAGCGAGTCCGAAGTAGAGAAAACTATTGCCATTAATTTACCCGAAGTTCGCGATAGTGATACAGATGATCAGAACAAACAGAAGTCCACATTTATAGATTTAGAAGAACTACAAGAGTCTTTTAATAGATTTGAAAAATCATTATTAGATAAAAGCGCTCAATTACAGGAACTTGAAGAGGAAATAGTTTTATTAGATGCCCTTTCTGAAGGAGACACTTTAGATGAATATAGACAGGAAATATTACAAGATTTGGATCCATACGATGATGATACTGGGGACGAAGAGTTAAATAGACGTATAGAAAAATTATTACAACAAGCTAGAGATTCTGAAAAAGGTAGTCAAATTCCAAATCCAAGGCGTGAGGAAACAGCCAGTAAAGCACCTCAGCTGAAAAATATTCCGGAAGAATCAGAACTAGAAATAACTGCAACAAGAGTGCCTGATAGCACAATCGTTAACAGGCCTAGATACAGTTCAATCTTACCTACCCCGACCGTAGATCCAAACCCTATAGCACTTTCGACACCATTTCCAAATTCAACGGTTGATCGAACTCCCAAGGAGGGAGGTAGGCAACCTATCGTTCAAAAATCTACTCCTAGACAGCTTTTCCCACAAATCTCAAACTCATCATCCATATACATCCCGGACGCTGATTACATACCTCCGGATCTAGAATTCGAATCTCGCAGCAAGCAATACAAAAGTAAAGACATCGTAACTTCTACGAGACAAAATCTAACGTATTACAGATCAAACTATGTACATTTCATTTCGTCCGATTGTGAACTTGTTACACCAGTGAGTATATTGCTCTCCGACCTAGGCATCATCAATGCGAACGACTTAAAAGAGGCAAAGCCCAGAGTGGGACAAATACTAATAACAAAGCGCGGTAAAAATAGAATATTTAGCGTAGTCGTAAAAAGGAAACATTTTGATAAAATTTCTACTCGGGATTTGGAACTTGGGTTACAGAACCTAAGGAAAATTCTTTTAGATCTAGATATACGGGGTCTAAGAATCTCACAAAATGGTGACTTTACGGACGAATTACCTCAAGGTACGTTAATAGAAATATTAAGGAATACATTTGAGGATAGCAATATCGAAATAGCCCTTTGTTACGGAAACACTCAGGTGCCTCCGGAAGAACTTCGTCTGAAAATCATTTCAGAGTTACATGAAAGTTTGGTAGGAGGACATAAGGGTTTAACAAAGACATATTGCAGAATTCGAGAACGATTTTATTGGCCAGGTATGCGCAACGATATTCAAAATTATATCCGTACTTGCAATAGTTGCCAGAATCAAAAATTAGTAAGAACTAAAACTCGTGAACCAATGTTAATCACTGACACTCCTTTGGAGCCATTTTCTAAAGTATCATTAGACACTGTAGGTCCTTTACCCACTACTCCCAGCGGGAACAAACATATATTAACTATGCAAGATAATTTGACAAAATATTGCATAGCTGTTCCTGTTCCGGACATAAAAGCAGAAACTATAGCTCACGCACTGGTTACTAACCTTATATTGCAGTATGGAACGCCACGCGCAATACTAACGGACAAAGGGACTAGTTTCATTAATAAGATAATTCGGAACTTAGCAAAAATCTTCAAAATTCAACATGTCACTACATCCGGGTATAGACCCCAAACCAATGGTGCATTGGAAAGAAGTCACATAGTGTTAACCGAATACATTAGCCATTACATGAATGATTTTGACGATTGGGATAGATTAGTACCCTTTGCTATGTTTTCTTATAATACATCTGTCCATGAAGCCACAAATTTTACCCCGTATGAATTAGTTTTTGGCAAACTTGCGCGTTGCCCGAGTTCAGTCCCGGACGACGAGAATTTGGTCACATACAATTCATATTTACATGATCTAATAACGCGACTTTCGGAGATGCAAGTAATAGCAGGACAAAATTTGGTTCAGGCAAAAGAAAGATCAAAGTTGTATTATGATAGAAACGCCCGTCCCTTCAAAGGAAAAATAGGAGATACGGTACGTGTTTTAGTAGAACCAAAAAGGGGAAAATTCGCCAAGCGCTATCACGGACCATATAAAATTATTGGGATACTAGAAGGAAACAATGTTTTGTTAAGAGATGAAGCTGGTAAAATGCTCACCAAACATGTCGATAAATTACAATTAAATTGGAGTCCTGATTGATTTGACTGATTCAGGTTGACGCTGACCCGACTTAGAAATGCAAATTGATAAACAGTTAGCTTTGAACTATAGTTTAGCAATGAGTCAATATTCAGAATCTGTTGAAATTTCTTTGAAACATTACATTACTGCAACGCATCGCTTTATCACGGCTTTGAGTACTGCGCGCAACGGAAAATTACATACATCGCTATTGAGCGGATATAGTTTCAAGACAATAACAAACTGGAACGCACATCTGATTCTTTGTATGAAATTGAAGCCCAACTAGAGGAAATTGGAGAACATCACCGAGCAAGAAAATCACATTTGTCATTGACGTACGGAACAATAGCGGCACAGGCCTTGATTATAATAGGATTGATGGTCTATTATTTCTGGGATCCACTGAAGAAATTCAAGAATTGTCTATTTCAGAAAACAGACCACCGTTACCTATACAAAGGGCGATGATAAACTGCTAGAAACATGTATACTTAATAACAAACCCTGACAGTCCAAGGACTATGGGAATTCCCTTGTCAGAACTTGTTGTTAGTTACGATTCTTCTTATGTTCTTTTCCTTCTTCGACAATGATTTTGTTATTTCATAATTTTGGTCTTGCTTTCTGTGACTGTCTGTACACTAGCGAAATGGCATCGTCCAGTTTCTCCCGGCCAGAGATTCTCGATCGGCGACTCTTCGTCAGCCGTTTGGCGCCGTACACCAAAAAGGAGAAACTGATGGAGATATTTCACCCGTATGGAGTTGAACATGTGGTGGTGCTGCGGAAGACATCAGGGAACAATGCTTTCGTGACATTTAAGTCTATAGACGGAGCAAAGAAGGCTTTGGCTGCGGCGGACGTAGGAATAATATGCCATAAGAGGAAGCTAAAGGTGCTGATGGCGGACTCGTGGCACAGCACCAAGTTAATTCCCCCACGACCTGACGTGAACCCATTCCCTGGGTTTGATTTGCGTGAGCGGATTCCACTCCCAATAGAATGTATCTCTAAAATTGCCAACTATTTGCCGTTTGCTGACAGGAGCCGTCTAGAGATGGTCTCTAGAAGGTGGCGACTCGGAAGCCTCGCCTCGTATCACGGTCTTCGCCATATCGACCTGAATGACTGGTGCTGGCCAAATGGATGGGAAGGGACGATAGTGAGCACTAAGTCATTTTACTGGTTCCTGAAGAGAGCAGGTAGTCAGCTAAAGAGCATACGGATAGATGAAGAACCATTGGCAAAATGTTTGAGACCCCAAGTTATCTCCATTGCCATAAGAAGTTGTCCAGAACTGCAAGCAATAGATCTAACTGCTGTGACGATCCGGCCATCGACCTTGAGAGACCTGGAGTCGGGGGCACCACGTCTTACTTGCCTCAAACTGGGGAAATGTGAGGGTCCCGTGGATCCTGAACTCTTTAAGGTCCTGGCCCTAGCAGGAATTCTAAAGTCTTTCTGTCTTACGAATACGGACATCACTGGGAAGTCCCTTCCGGCAATCAACAAAAATTTAGAAACATTTTCTCTCCACCGATGCGAACAACTAAAACCTTCAAACCTAGCAACCACTCTTCAAGGGTTGCGGAATCTGAATTATTTAAAGATCAGTATATGTAAAAATTTAATAGACCATAGTATTTTGCAGGCGTTAATTAACAACTCAGACCTGCAGACGACCCTAACAACCTTGGAGTTGCACTTCTGTGGTTTCGAGGAGCCCATGCCTGAAATGGAAATGGAGGAAGGCAACGAGGCAGTTGAAAGGGGAGATTTTGCCGAGCTGGAGCTGGGCCCGGTAGAGATGGCTGTCTCTTTCCCCTCAAAATATCGGAGTATAACAACCCTGAGTCTTACCTTCTGCGGATGGGTTGCTTCTGGCCTTGTCTCAGAGATTGGCCTATACATGGGGGAAGTAACATCTTTAAATCTGAGTGGTTGCACAAACATCAAAGGAGAATTCGTTCTGGAACCACTCCGGAAATTGGAAAAACTAAAAATCCTAAATATCAACTACATGCATCCGACTGTCGGGGGGTGGATGCTACAATTCCTCAAGGGCTTGGTAGAGGTCCACTGCAGAGAAAGCCAAGGTATCACTGATGAGGACATTTGTGGCTTGCTACTTCAGTGTCCAGAAATAGTCACAATTGATGTGGAGAGCTGCCCAACCGTCAGTAAAACCGTACTGGACTGTGCGTACGAGGTGGTGACGCTCGGTGAACGGACGGGGCCAATACATCTGTATGTCGGAGGCACCACGATTACGCGATACACGCGGTACAAACCTAACCATCATCTGCGCGTCATTCACGACCTAATATACGAACCCCTATTTTAACCCACTTAAATTGTAACGGGATTGCATTGCGTCAATGTGCAAACATTATGGGAATTCCCTAGTCCAATGCAACCTGAGCCTATACGTCCATATACATATACGATCATAAGCGCTACCGTACCTTATACCTTCAGTATACATCGTCGGGGACGACGATGGTTCCAAGGAGGGAGGGATGTTACGTTCGGAACGTAAAATTTTTCTTTTAAGTCAGGGTATGCATCAACAACGCCTAGCGTTATGGGAAATCCCTCGTTGATCATACTCCTGCCTATTAATTAATAATATTTTTGATAGAACAAACACCCCTTTTCTTGGAACGTCGTCGTCTCAACGTACTGCCGTCCCGCGATACAGATAAGGCGGTGCTGACGCAGCGGCGTTCTCACCAGAGAGTCGCGTTCGGAAAGACCCAGTGATTCTCCTTCTGTGCCGAATCCGTTTTATGTAAGCGGCAGGGTTGCGTTTCAACAATGCTTTGCAGCATTGTGGGAGAACCCTCGTTGAGCACACCTCTGACCGTCGCGTTAAACATTGTAACATAATCAGTAACGGCTACAGCGGGAATGCGCAGACTGGATCATTTCTTAGAAGACTGACGAAATTGTATGCTCTACATCCGGTGCAGGGAACCGCGCCTTCCCACGATCTTGTCGCATGTGTGAATTAGTAATTAATTAAAAATTGTTGTTAAAATTTGAATACCCAACACAATTTCTGATAGTCAACCGACTGTGGGATTCCCCTAGTCAGAAATTGTGTATATGAAATCATGAACATTAAGGGAGGACCTTTAGCTGTGCGAAATTGTATGTGAGACGTCATGTTTTCCTGTGAGTACAAATATTCCGTAAAGATTGATCATATATTTGAATCGGGAGTCTGATGGATGGACGTGAAAACGCACACACACACCGCCTCGTTAAGTAGACGGGCCCATGGTAGCGCGGCCGAGCGATAAAATGCAGCGTAAGCATTTTCGGTACGGACCCACTGTGGTCGCTGCCGAGAGCGTGAAGCTGCGGCACTCTGTGACGATAAATCGTGAGGTGCGTGTCATTGGGTCCGCGAAGTCTTATAGAGCTAGAGTTCTCCGGTCTACTGTGTAACCGCGTGAAAGACTCAACTTTGCGAAACAATTCAAATCCTAAACTTTTCAAAACTAATTATTCGCTTAACTTACTCAGTTAATAATTTAATTTACATTATTTCCGTTTCAATTTATAATTCAAATCAAGTGTGTGTGTGTGTGTTTTCGCGTCTAATCCTTCTTTCTGATTCAGGTTTATCAGCGATCCAGAAAGTTTTCCAAAACTTAAAAAGCAAATTTAAAGCATATTGTCAATTAGATTATTGTGACTGTCTGGTGAGTTGCACATCTTATCTCTTTTTGTACACGAAAATACACCGTTATAATTAATTCGTACCTAACGATAATTTCTGACAGTCAAACGACTGTGGGATTCCCCTAGTCAGGAATTATATCAATTTCACAAACGTCTATTCTTTCTAAATTATTGATTGATTTGTTCATATTCAGTTCTGTTAAATGTTTTACATCCATTCATTATTTAATCATTAAAACTTTATTTACTATTAAATTCTACTCATCAATTACCTATCTGATTCCATTGAAAAGACCCGTACGGGACTAGAGCACCAACGATCCCAAAATCTACCCCTTCTCCTTCTGAGAAGGTACCTAAATAATTATCAACTAAAAGAATCGACTGTTACGACTGCGGCGAGCCTCCTTGCTTTTTCTAAATCATAAACTCAATCCAGCAATACTTGATAGTCTAACGACTGTGGGATACCCCTAATCGATATTGCGTCTAAAAATCGTGCCGCTCGAACACTAAAAAGGCCGCGGCACGTAACAATATCAGGAGAAAATGAAGTGGAAAGAGGTATACTAAATTTCAGCTTCAAAGGCATCGCCTTAAAGTTGCAAATAAGAGGCGCAGGCCTTTCAAGAGGCGTTCGAAAATTCTGCGTCTCTTCGTGAAACAGTCACTGTCTCGAAACACCTGCGCCACTTCTCGCTCTTTGATTTGTTCTCCGGAGACATTACTTTGTTTCATCTCTTTCGACGGCATGTTCTCCTGTTACAAAGCCCAATTTTGTGTATTCTCGAAATTTTCGCCAGATTTTCGCCAATAAATCAGGAGAAAATGAAGTGGAAAGAGGTATAATAAATTTCAGCTTCAAAGGCATCGCCTTAAAGTTGCAAATAAGAGGCGCAGGCCTTTCAAGAGGTGTTCGAAAATTCTGCGTCTCTTCGTTAATCAGCCACTGTGTCGAAACATCTGCGCCACTTCTCGCTCCTTGATTTGCTCTCCGGAGACGTTACTTTGTGCCATCTCTTTCGACGGCATGTTCTCCTGTTATAAAGCCCAATGTTGTGCATTCTGAAAATTTTCGCTAGATTTTGGCCAATATATCAGGAGAACATGAAGTGGAAAGAGGTATACTAAATTTCAGCTTCAAAGGCATCGCCTTAAAGTTGCAATTAAGAGGCGCAGGCCTTTCAAGAGGCTTTCGAAAATTCTGCGTCTCTTCGTGAAACAGTCACTGTCTCGAAACACCTGCGCCACTTCTCGCTCCTTCGTTTGCTGTCCGGAGACGTTATATTGTTCCATCTCTTTCGACGGCATGTTCTCCTGTTACAAAGCTCAATTTTGTGTATTCTCGATATTTTCGCCAGATTTTGGCGAATATATCAGGAGAAAATGAAGTGGAAAGAGGTATACTAAATTTCAGCTTCAAAGGCATCGCCTTAAAGTTGCAAATAAGAGGCGCAGGCCTTTCAAGAGTCGTTCGAAAATTCTGCGTTTCTTCGTTAAACAGTCACTGTCTCGAAACATCTGCGCCACATCTCGCTCTTTGATTTGCTCTCCGGAGACGTTACTTTGTGCCATCTCTTTCGACGGCATGTTCTCCTGTTACAAAGCCCAATTTTGTGCATTCGGAAAATTTTCGCCAGATTTTGGCCAATAAATCAGGAGAAAATGAAGTGGAAAGAGGTGTACTAAATTTCAGCTTCAAAGGCATCGCTTAAAAGTATCAAATAAGAGGCGCAGGCCTTTCAAGAGGCGTTCGAAAATTCTGCATCTCTTCGTTAAACAGTCACTGTCTCGAAACACCTGCGCCACTTCTCGCTCCTTCGTTTGCTGTCCGGAGACGTTACTTTGTGCCATCTCTTTCGACGGCATGTTCTCCTGTTACAAAGCCCAATTTTGTGTATTCTCGAAATTTTCGCCAGATTTTCGCCAATAAATCAGGAGAAAATGAAGTGGAAAGAGGTATACTAAATTTCAGCTTCAAAGGCATCGCCTTAAAGTTGCAAATAAGAGGCGCAGGCCTTTCAAGAGGCGTTCGAAAATTCTGCGTCTCTTCGTGAAACAGTCACTGTCTCGAAACACCTGCGCCACTTCTCGCTCCTTCGTTTGCTGTCCGGAGACGTTACTTTGTGCCATCTCTTTCGACGGCATGTTCTCCTGTTACAAAGCCCAATTTTGTGTATTCTCGAAATTTTCGCCAGATTTTCGCCAATAAATCAGGAGAAAATGAAGTGGAAAGAGGTATAATAAATTTCAGCTTCAAAGGCATCGCCTTAAAGTTGCAAATAAGAGGCGCAGGCCTTTCAAGAGGTGTTCGAAAATTCTGCGTCTCTTCGTTAATCAGCCACTGTGTCGAAACATCTGCGCCACATCTCGCTCTTTGATTTGCTCTCCGGAGACGTTACTTTGTGCCATCTCTTTCGACGGCATGTTCTCCTGTTACAAAGCCCAATTTTGTGCATTCGGAAAATTTTCGGCAGATTTTGGCCAATAAATCAGGAGAAAATGAAGTGGAAAGATGTATACTAAATTTCAGCTTCAAAGGCATCGCTTAAAAGTATCAAATAAGAGGCGCAGGCCTTTCAAGAGGCGTTCGAAAATTCTGCGTCTCTTCGTTAATCAGCCACTGTGTCGAAACATCTGCGCCAATTCTCGCTCTTTGATTTGTTCCCCGGAGACGTTACTTTGTGCCATCTCTATCGACGGCATGTTCTCCTTTTACAAAGCCCAATTTTGTGCATTCGGAAAATTTTCGCCAGATTTTGGCCAATATATCAGGAGAACATGAAGTGGAAAGGGGTATACTAAACTACAGCTTCAAAGGCATCGCTTAAAAGTATCAACTCAGAGGCGCAGGCCTTTCAAGAGGCGTTCGAAAATTGTGCGACTCTTCGTTAAACAGTCACTGTCTCGAAACATCTGCGCCACTTCTTGCTCTTTGCTTTGCTCTCCGGAGATATTACTTTGTTCCATCCCTTTCGACGGCATGTTCTCCTGTTACAAAGCCCAATTTTGTGTATTCTCGAAATTTTCGCCAGATTTTGTCCAATAAATCAGGATAAAATGAAGTGGAAAGAGGTATACTAAATTTCAGCTTCAAAGGCATCGCCTTAAAGTTGCAATTAAGAGGCGCAGGCCTTTCAAGAGGCTTTCGAAAATTCTGCGTCTCTTCGTGAAACAGTCACTGTCTCGAAACACCTGCGCCACTTCTCGCTCCTTCGTTTGCTGTCGGGAGACGTTATATTGTTCCATCTCTTTCGACGGCATGTTCTCCTGTTACAAAGTTCAATTTTGTGTATTCTCGATATTTTCGCCAGATTTTGGCCAATATATCAGGAGAAAATGAAGTGGAAAGAGGTATACTAAATTTCAGCTTCAAAGGCATCGCCTTAAAGTTGCAATTAAGAGGCGCAGGCCTTTCAAGAGGCTTTCGAAAATTCTGCGTCTCTTCGTGAAACAGTCACTGTCTCGAAACACCTGCGCCACTTCTCGCTCCTTCGTTTGCTGTCCGGAGACGTTATATTGTTCCATCTCTTTCGACGGCATGTTCTCCTGTTACAAAGCCCAATTTTGTGTATTCTCGAAATTTTCGCCAGATTTTCGCCAATAAATCAGGAGAAAATGAAGTGGAAAGAGGTATAATAAATTTCAGCTTCAAAGGCATCGCCTTAAAGTTGCAAATAAGAGGCGCAGGCCTTTCAAGAGGTGTTCGAAAATTCTGCGTCTCTTCGTTAATCAGCCACTGTGTCGAAACATCTGCGCCACTTCTCGCTCCTTGATTTGCTCTCCGGAGACGTTACTTTGTGCCATCTCTTTCGACGGCATGTTCTCCTGTTATAAAGCCCAATGTTGTGCATTCTGAAAATTTTCGCTAGATTTTGGCCAATATATCAGGAGAACATGAAGTGGAAAGAGGTATACTAAATTTCAGCTTCAAAGGCATCGCCTTAAAGTTGCAATTAAGAGGCGCAGGCCTTTCAAGAGGCTTTCGAAAATTCTGCGTCTCTTCGTGAAACAGTCACTGTCTCGAAACACCTGCGCCACTTCTCGCTCCTTCGTTTGCTGTCCGGAGACGTTATATTGTTCCATCTCTTTCGACGGCATGTTCTCCTGTTACAAAGCTCAATTTTGTGTATTCTCGATATTTTCGCCAGATTTTGGCGAATATATCAGGAGAAAATGAAGTGGAAAGAGGTATACTAAATTTCAGCTTCAAAGGCATCGCCTTAAAGTTGCAAATAAGAGGCGCAGGCCTTTCAAGAGTCGTTCGAATATTCTGCGTTTCTTCGTTAAACAGTCACTGTCTCGAAACATCTGCGCCACATCTCGCTCTTTGATTTGCTCTCCGGAGACGTTACTTTGTGCCATCTCTTTCGACGGCATGTTCTCCTGTTACAAAGCCCAATTTTGTGCATTCGGAAAATTTTCGCCAGATTTTGGCCAATAAATCAGGAGAAAATGAAGTGGAAAGAGGTGTACTAAATTTCAGCTTCAAAGGCATCGCTTAAAAGTATCAAATAAGAGGCGCAGGCCTTTCAAGAGGCGTTCGAAAATTCTGCATCTCTTCGTTAAACAGTCACTGTCTCGAAACACCTGCGCCACTTCTCGCTCCTTCGTTTGCTGTCCGGAGACGTTACTTTGTGCCATCTCTTTCGACGGCATGTTCTCCTGTTACAAAGCCCAATTTTGTGTATTCTCGAAATTTTCGCCAGATTTTCGCCAATAAATCAGGAGAAAATGAAGTGGAAAGAGGTATACTAAATTTCAGCTTCAAAGGCATCGCCTTAAAGTTGCAAATAAGAGGCGCAGGCCTTTCAAGAGGCGTTCGAAAATTCTGCGTCTCTTCGTGAAACAGTCACTGTCTCGAAACACCTGCGCCACTTCTCGCTCTTTGATTTGTTCTCCGGAGACATTACTTTGTTTCATCTCTTTCGACGGCATGTTCTCCTGTTACAAAGCCCAATTTTGTGCATTCGGAAAATTTTCGCCAGATTTTGGCCAATATATCAGGAGAACATGAAGTGGAAAGGGGTATACTAAACTACAGCTTCAAAGGCATCGCCTTAAAGTTGCAAATAAGAGGCGCAGGCCTTTCAAGAGGCGTTCGAAAATTGTGCGACTCTTCGTTAAACAGTCACTGTCTCGAAACATCTGCGCCACTTCTCGCTCTTTGCTTTGCTCTCCGGAGATATTACTTTGTTCCATCTCTTTCGACGGCATGTTCTCCTGTTACAAAGCCCAATTTTGTGTATTCTCGAAATTTTCGCCAGATTTTGGCCAATAAATCAGGAGAAAATGAAGTGGAAAGATGTATACTAAATTTCAGCTTCAAAGGCATCGCTTAAAAGTATCAAATAAGAGGCGCAGGCCTTTCAAGAGGCGTTCGAAAATTCTGCGTCTCTTCGTTAATCAGCCACTGTGTCGAAACATCTGCGCCAATTCTCGCTCTTTGATTTGTTCCCCGGAGACGTTACTTTGTGCCATCTCTATCGACGGCATGTTCTCCTTTTACAAAGCCCAATTTTGTGCATTCGGAAAATTTTCGCCAGATTTTGGCCAATATATCAGGAGAACATGAAGTGGAAAGGGGTATACTAAACTACAGCTTCAAAGGCATCGCTTAAAAGTATCAACTCAGAGGCGCAGGCCTTTCAAGAGGCGTTCGAAAATTGTGCGACTCTTCGTTAAACAGTCACTGTCTCGAAACATCTGCGCCACTTCTCGCTCTTTGCTTTGCTCTCCGGAGATATTACTTTGTTCCATCCCTTTCGACGGCATGTTCTCCTGTTACAAAGCCCAATTTTGTGTATTCTCGAAATTTTCGCCAGATTTTGTCCAATAAATCAGGATAAAATGAAGTGGAAAGAGGTATACTAAATTTCAGCTTCAAAGGCATCGCCTTAAAGTTGCAATTAAGAGGCGCAGGCCTTTCAAGAGGCTTTCGAAAATTCTGCGTCTCTTCGTGAAACAGTCACTGTCTCGAAACACCTGCGCCACTTCTCGCTCCTTCGTTTGCTGTCCGGAGACGTTATATTGTTCCATCTCTTTCGACGGCATGTTATCCTGTTATAAAGTTCAATTTTGTGTATTCTCGATATTTTCGAGAGATTTTGGCCAATATATCAGGAGAAATTGAAGTGGAAAGAGGTATACTAAATTTCAGCTTCAAATGCATCGCCTTAAAGTTGCAAATAAGAGGCGCAGGCCTTTCAAGAGTCGTTCGAAAATTCTGCGATCTTCGTTAAACAGTCACTGTCTCGAAACGTCTGCGCCACTTCTCGCTCTTTGATTTGTTCCCCGGAGACGTTACTTTGTGCCATCTCTATCGACGGCATGTTCTCCTTTTACAAAGCCCAATTTTGTGCATTCGGAAAATTTTCGCCAGATTTTGGCCAATATATCAGGAGAACATGAAGTGGAAAGGGGTATACTAAACTACAGCTTCAAAGGCATCGCTTAAAAGTATCAAATCAGAGGCGCAGGCCTTTCAAGAGGCGTTCGAAAATTGTGCGACTCTTCGTTAAACAGTCACTGTCTCGAAACATCTGCGCCACTGCTCGCTCTTTGCTTTGCTCTCCGGAGATATTACTTTGTTCCATCCCTTTCGACGGCATGTTCTCCTGTTACAAAGCCCAATTTTGTGTATTCTCGAAATTTTCGCCAGATTTTGTCCAATAAATCAGGATAAAATGAAGTGGAAAGAGGTATACTAAATTTCAGCTTCAAAGGCATCGCCTTAAAGTTGCAATTAAGAGGCGCAGGCCTTTCAAGAGGCTTTCGAAAATTCTGCGTCTCTTCGTGAAACAGTCACTGTCTCGAAACACCTGCGCCACTTCTCGCTCCTTCGTTTGCTGTCGGGAGACGTTATATTGTTCCATCTCTTTCGACGGCATGTTCTCCTGTTACAAAGTTCAATTTTGTGTATTCTCGATATTTTCGCCAGATTTTGGCCAATATATCCGGAGAAAATGAAGTGGAAAGAGGTATACTAAATTTCAGCTTCAAAGGCATCGCCTTAAAGTTGCAAATAAGAGGCGCAGGCCTTTCTAGAGTCGTTCGAAAATTCTGCGTTTCTTCGTTAAACAGTCACTGTCTCGAAACATCTGCGCCACATCTCGCTCTTTGATTTGCTCTCCGGAGACGTTACTTTGTGCCATCTCTTTCGACGGCATGTTCTCCTGTTACAAAGCCCAATTTTGTGCATTCGGAAAATTTTCGCCAGATTTTGGCCAATAAATCAGGAGAAAATGAAGTGGAAAGAGGTATACTAAATTTCAGCTTCAAAGGCATCGCTTAAAAGTATCAAATAAGAGGCGCAGGCCTTTCAAGAGGCGTTCGAAAATTCTGCATCTCTTCGTTAAACAGTCACTGTCTCGAAACACCTGCGCCACTTCTCGCTCCTTGATTTGCTCTCCGGAGACGTTACTTTGTGCCATCTCTTTCGACGGCATGTTCTCCTGTTATAAAGCCCAATGTTGTGCATTCTGAAAATTTTCGCTAGATTTTGGCCAATATATCAGGAGAACATGAAGTGGAAAGAGGTATACTTAATTTCAGCTTCAAAGGCATCGCCTTAAAGTTGCAATTAAGAGGCGCAGGCCTTTCAAGAGGCTTTCGAAAATTCTGCGTCTCTTCGTGAAACAGTCACTGTCTCGAAACACCTGCGCCACTTCTCGCTCCTTCGTTTGCTGTCCGGAGACGTTATATTGTTCCATCTCTTTCGACGGCATGTTCTCCTGTTACAAAGCTCAATTTTGTGTATTCTCGATATTTTCGCCAGATTTTGGCGAATATATCAGGAGAAAATGAAGTGGAAAGAGGTATACAAAATTTGAGCTTCAAAGGCATCGCCTTAAAGTTGCAAATAAGAGGCGCAGGCCTTTCAAGAGTCGTTCGAAAATTCTGCGTTTCTTCGTTAAACAGTCACTGTCTCGAAACATCTGCGCCACATCTCGCTCTTTGATTTGCTCTCCGGAGACGTTACTTTGTGCCATCTCTTTCGACGGCATGTTCTCCTTTTACAAAGCCCAATTTTGTGCATTCGGAAAATTTTCGCCAGATTTTGGCCAATATATCAGGAGAACATGAAGTGGAAAGGGGTATACTAAACTACAGCTTCAAAGGCATCGCTTAAAAGTATCAACTCAGAGGCGCAGGCCTTTCAAGAGGCGTTCGAAAATTGTGCGACTCTTCGTTAAACAGTCACTGTCTCGAAACATCTGCGCCACTTCTCGCTCTTTGCTTTGCTCTCCGGAGATATTACTTTGTTCCATCTCTTTCGACGGCATGTTCTCCTGTTACAAAGCCCAATTTTGTGTATTCTCGAAATTTTCGCCAGATTTTGGCCAATAAATCAGGAGAAAATGAAGTGGAAAGATGTATACTAAATTTCAGCTTCAAAGGCATCGCTTAAAAGTATCAAATAAGAGGCGCAGGCCTTTCAAGAGGCGTTCGAAAATTCTGCGTCTCTTCGTTAATCAGCCACTGTGTCGAAACATCTGCGCCAATTCTCGCTCTTTGATTTGTTCCCCGGAGACGTTACTTTGTGCCATCTCTATCGACGGCATGTTCTCCTTTTACAAAGCCCAATTTTGTGCATTCGGAAAATTTTCGCCAGATTTTGGCCAATATATCAGGAGAACATGAAGTGGAAAGGGGTATACTAAACTACAGCTTCAAAGGCATCGCTTAAAAGTATCAACTCAGAGGCGCAGGCCTTTCAAGAGGCGTTCGAAAATTGTGCGACTCTTCGTTAAACAGTCACTGTCTCGAAACATCTGCGCCACTTCTCGCTCTTTGCTTTGCTCTCCGGAGATATTACTTTGTTCCATCCCTTTCGACGGCATGTTCTCCTGTTACAAAGCCCAATTTTGTGTATTCTCGAAATTTTCGCCAGATTTTGTCCAATAAATCAGGATAAAATGAAGTGGAAAGAGGTATACTAAATTTCAGCTTCAAAGGCATCGCCTTAAAGTTGCAATTAAGAGGCGCAGGCCTTTCAAGAGGCTTTCGAAAATTCTGCGTCTCTTCGTGAAACAGTCACTGTCTCGAAACACCTGCGCCACTTCTCGCTCCTTCGTTTGCTGTCGGGAGACGTTATATTGTTCCATCTCTTTCGACGGCATGTTCTCCTGTTACAAAGTTCAATTTTGTGTATTCTCGATATTTTCGCCAGATTTTGGCCAATATATCAGGAGAAAATGAAGTGGAAAGAGGTATACTAAATTTCAGCTTCAAAGGCATCGCCTTAAAGTTGCAATTAAGAGGCGCAGGCCTTTCAAGAGGCTTTCGAAAATTCTGCGTCTCTTCGTGAAACAGTCACTGTCTCGAAACACCTGCGCCACTTCTCGCTCCTTCGTTTGCTGTCCGGAGACGTTATATTGTTCCATCTCTTTCGACGGCATGTTATCCTGTTATAAAGTTCAATTTTGTGTATTCTCGATATTTTCGAGAGATTTTGGCCAATATATCAGGAGAAATTGAAGTGGAAAGAGGTATACTAAATTTCAGCTTCAAATGCATCGCCTTAAAGTTGCAAATAAGAGGCGCAGGCCTTTCAAGAGTCGTTCGAAAATTCTGCGATCTTCGTTAAACAGTCACTGTCTCGAAACGTCTGCGCCACTTCTCGCTCTTTGATTTGTTCCCCGGAGACGTTACTTTGTGCCATCTCTATCGACGGCATGTTCTCCTTTTACAAAGCCCAATTTTGTGCATTCGGAAAATTTTCGCCAGATTTTGGCCAATATATCAGGAGAACATGAAGTGGAAAGGGGTATACTAAACTACAGCTTCAAAGGCATCGCTTAAAAGTATCAAATCAGAGGCGCAGGCCTTTCAAGAGGCGTTCGAAAATTGTGCGACTCTTCGTTAAACAGTCACTGTCTCGAAACATCTGCGCCACTGCTCGCTCTTTGCTTTGCTCTCCGGAGATATTACTTTGTTCCATCCCTTTCGACGGCATGTTCTCCTGTTACAAAGCCCAATTTTGTGTATTCTCGAAATTTTCGCCAGATTTTGTCCAATAAATCAGGATAAAATGAAGTGGAAAGAGGTATACTAAATTTCAGCTTCAAAGGCATCGCCTTAAAGTTGCAATTAAGAGGCGCAGGCCTTTCAAGAGGCTTTCGAAAATTCTGCGTCTCTTCGTGAAACAGTCACTGTCTCGAAACACCTGCGCCACTTCTCGCTCCTTCGTTTGCTGTCGGGAGACGTTATATTGTTCCATCTCTTTCGACGGCATGTTCTCCTGTTACAAAGTTCAATTTTGTGTATTCTCGATATTTTCGCCAGATTTTGGCCAATATATCCGGAGAAAATGAAGTGGAAAGAGGTATACTAAATTTCAGCTTCAAAGGCATCGCCTTAAAGTTGCAAATAAGAGGCGCAGGCCTTTCTAGAGTCGTTCGAAAATTCTGCGTTTCTTCGTTAAACAGTCACTGTCTCGAAACATCTGCGCCACATCTCGCTCTTTGATTTGCTCTCCGGAGACGTTACTTTGTGCCATCTCTTTCGACGGCATGTTCTCCTGTTACAAAGCCCAATTTTGTGCATTCGGAAAATTTTCGCCAGATTTTGGCCAATAAATCAGGAGAAAATGAAGTGGAAAGAGGTATACTAAATTTCAGCTTCAAAGGCATCGCTTAAAAGTATCAAATAAGAGGCGCAGGCCTTTCAAGAGGCGTTCGAAAATTCTGCATCTCTTCGTTAAACAGTCACTGTCTCGAAACACCTGCGCCACTTCTCGCTCCTTGATTTGCTCTCCGGAGACGTTACTTTGTGCCATCTCTTTCGACGGCATGTTCTCCTGTTATAAAGCCCAATGTTGTGCATTCTGAAAATTTTCGCTAGATTTTGGCCAATATATCAGGAGAACATGAAGTGGAAAGAGGTATACTTAATTTCAGCTTCAAAGGCATCGCCTTAAAGTTGCAATTAAGAGGCGCAGGCCTTTCAAGAGGCTTTCGAAAATTCTGCGTCTCTTCGTGAAACAGTCACTGTCTCGAAACACCTGCGCCACTTCTCGCTCCTTCGTTTGCTGTCCGGAGACGTTATATTGTTCCATCTCTTTCGACGGCATGTTCTCCTGTTACAAAGCTCAATTTTGTGTATTCTCGATATTTTCGCCAGATTTTGGCGAATATATCAGGAGAAAATGAAGTGGAAAGAGGTATACAAAATTTGAGCTTCAAAGGCATCGCCTTAAAGTTGCAAATAAGAGGCGCAGGCCTTTCAAGAGTCGTTCGAAAATTCTGCGTTTCTTCGTTAAACAGTCACTGTCTCGAAACATCTGCGCCACATCTCGCTCTTTGATTTGCTCTCCGGAGACGTTACTTTGTGCCATCTCTTTCGACGGCATGTTCTCCTGTTACAAAGCACAATTTTGTGCATTCGGAAAATTTTCGCCAGATTTTGGCCAATATATCAGGAGAACATGAAGTGGAAAGGGGTATACTAAACTACAGCTTCAAAGGCATCGCTTAAAAGTATCAAATCAGAGGCGCAGGCCTTTCAAGAGGCGTTCGAAAATTGTGCGACTCTTCGTTAAACAGTCACTGTCTCGAAACATCTGCGCCACTTCTCGCTCTTTGCTTTGCTCTCCGGAGATATTACTTTGTTCCATCTCTTTCGACGGCATGTTCTCCTGTTACAAAGCCCAATTTTGTGTATTCTCGAAATTTTCGCCAGATTTTGTCCAATAAATCAGGAGAAAATGAAGTGGAAAGAGGTATACTAAATTTCAGCTTCAAAGGCATCGCCTTAAAGTTGCAATTAAGAGGCGCAGGCCTTTCAAGAGGCTTTCGAAAATTCTGCGTCTCTTCGTGAAACAGTCACTGTCTCGAAACACCTGCGCCACTTCTCGCTCCTTCGTTTGCTGTCCGGGGACGTTATATTGTTCCATCTCTTTCGACGGCATGTTCTCCTGTTACAAAGCTCAATTTTGTGTATTCTCGATATTTTCGCCAGATTTTGGCCAATATATCAGGAGAAAATGAAGTGGAAGGAGGTATACTAAATTTCAGCTTCAAAGGCATCGCCTTAAAGTTGCAATTAAGAGGCGCAGGCCTTTCAAGAGGCTTTCGAAAATTCTGCGTCTCTTCGTGAAACAGTCACTGTCTCGAAACACCTGCGCCAATTCTCGCTCCTTCGTTTGCTGTCCGGGGACGTTATATTGTTCCATCTCTTTCGACGGCATGTTCTCCTGTTACAAAGCTCAATTTTGTGTATTCTCGATATTTTCGCCAGATTTTGGCCAATATATCAGGAGAAAATGAAGTGGAAGGAGGTATACAAAATTTCAGCTTCAAAGGCATCGCCTTAAAGTTGCAAATAAGAGGCGCAGGCCATTCTAGAGTCGTTCGAAAATTCTGCGTTTCTTCGTTAAACAGTCACTGTCTCGAAACATCTGCGCCACATCTCGCTCTTTGATTTGCTCTCCGGAGACGTTACTTTGTGCCATCTCTTTCGACGGCATGTTCTCCTGTTATAAAGCCCAATGTTGTGCATTCTGAAAATTTTCGCCAGATTTTGTCCAATAAATCAGGAGAACATGAAGTGGAAAGAGGTATACTAAATTTCAGCTTCAAAGGCATCGCCTTAAAGTTGCAATTAAGAGGCGCAGGCCTTTCAAGAGGCGTTCGAAAATTCTGCATCTCTTCGTTAAACAGTCACTGTCTCGAAACACCTGCGCCACTTCTCGCTCCTTGATTTGCTCTCCGGAGACGTTACTTTGTGCCATCTCTTTCGACGGCATGTTCTCCTGTTATAAAGCCCAATGTTGTGCATTCTGAAAATTTTCGCTAGATTTTGGCCAATATATCAGGAGAACATGAAGTGGAAAGAGGTATACTAAATTTCAGCTTCAAAGGCATCGCCTTAAAGTTGCAATTAAGAGGCGCAGGCCTTTCAAGAGGCTTTCGAAAATTCTGCGTCTCTTCGTGAAACAGTCACTGTCTCGAAACACCTGCGCCACTTCTCGCTCCTTCGTTTGCTTTCCGGAGACGTTATATTGTTCCATCTCTTTCGACGGCATGTTCTCCTGTTACAAAGCTCAATTTTGTGTATTCTCGATATTTTCGCCAGATTTTGGCGAATATATCAGGAGAAAATGAAGTGGAAAGAGGTATACAAAATTTGAGATTCAAAGGCATCGCCTTAAAGTTGCAAATAAGAGGCGCAGGCCTTTCAAGAGTCGTTCGAAAATTCTGCGTTTCTTCGTTAAACAGTCGCTGTCTCGAAACATCTGCGCCACATCTCGCTCTTTGATTTGCTCTCGGGAGACGTTACTTTGTGCCATCTCTTTCGACGGCATGTTCTCCTGTTACAAAGCCCAATTTTGTGCATTCGGAAAATTTTCGCCAGATTTTGGCGAATAAATCAGGAGAAAATGAAGTGGAAAGGGGTATACTAAATTTCAGCTTCAAAGGCATCGCTTAAAAGTATCAAATAAGAGGCGCAGGCCTTTCAAGAGGCGTTCGAAAATTCTGCATCTCTTCGTTAAACAGTCACTGTCTCGAAACACCTGCGCCACTTCTCGCTCCTTGATTTGCTCTCCGGAGACGTAACTTTGTGCCATCTCTTTCAACGGCATGTTCTCCTGTTACAAAGCACAATGTTGTGCATTCTGAAAATTTTCGCTAGATTTTGGCCAATATATCAGGAGAACATGAAGTGGAAAGAGGTATACTAAATTTCAGCTTCAAAGGCATCGCCTTAAAGTTGCAATTAAGAGGCGCAGGCCTTTCAAGAGGCTTTCGAAAATTCTGCGTCTCTTCGTGAAACAGTCACTGTCTCGAAACGCCTGCGCCACTTCTCGCTCCTTCGTTTGCTGTCCGGGGACGTTATATTGTTCCATCTCTTTCGACGGCATGTTCTCCTGTTACAAAGCTCAATTTTGTGTATTCTCGATATTTTCGCCAGATTTTGGCCAATATATCAGGAGAAAATGAAGTGGAAGGAGGTATACTAAATTTCAGCTTCAAAGGCATCGCCTTAAAGTTGCAAATAAGAGGCGCAGGCCTTTCTAGAGTCGTTCGAAAATTCTGCGTTTCTTCGTTAAACAGTCACTGTCTCGAAACATCTGCGCCACATCTCGCTCTTTGATTTGCTCTCCGGAGACGTTACTTTGTGCCATCTCTTTCGACGCCATGTTCTTCTGTTACAAAGCCCAATTTTGTGCATTCGGAAAATTTTCGCCAGATTTTGGCCAATATATCAGGAGAACATGAAGTGGAAAGAGGTATAATAAATTTCAGCTTCAAAGGCATCGCCTTAAAGTTGCAAATAAGAGGCGCAGGCCTTTCAAGAGGTGTTCGAAAATTCTGCGTCTCTTCGTTAATCAGCCACTGTGTCGAAACATCTGCGCCACATCTCGCTCTTTGATTTGCTCTCCGGAGACGTTACTTTGTGCCATCTCTTTCGACGGCATGTTCTCCTGTTACAAAGCCCAATTTTGTGCATTCGGAAAATTTTCGGCAGATTTTGGCCAATTAATCAGGAGAAAATGAAGTGGAAAGAGGTATACTAAATTTCAGCTACAAAGGCATCGCTTAAAAGTATCAAATAAGAGGCGCAGGCCTTTCAAGAGGCGTTCGAAAATTCTGCGTCTCTTCGTTAATCAGCCACTGTGTCGAAACATCTGCGCCACATCTCGCTCTTTGATTTGCTCTCCGGAGACGTTACTTTGTGCCATCTCTTTCGACGGCATGTTCTCCTGTTACCAAGCCCAATTTTATGCATTCTGAAAATTTTCGCTAGATTTTGGCCAATATATCAGGAGAAAATGAAGTGGAAAGAGGTATACTAAATTTCAGCTTCAAAGGCATCGCCTTAAAGTTGCAATTAAGAGGCGCAGGCCTTTCAAGAGGCGTTCGAAAATTCTGCATCTCTTCGTTAAACAGTCACTGTCTCGAAACACCTGCGCCACTTCTCGCTCCTTGATTTGCTCTTCGGAGACGTTACTTTGTGCCATCTCTTTCGACGGCATGTTATCCTGTTATAAAGTTCAATTTTGTGTATTCTCGATATTTTCGCCAGATTTTGGCGAATATATCAGGAGAAAATGAAGTGGAAAGAGGTATACAAAATTTGAGCTTCAAAGGCATCGCCTTAAAGTTGCAAATAAGAGGCGCAGGCCTTTCAAGAGTCGTTCGAAAATTCTGCGTTTCTTCGTTAAACAGTCACTGTCTCGAAACATCTGCGCCACATCTCGCTCTTTGATTTGCTCTCCGGAGACGTTACTTTGTGCCATCTCTTTCGACGGCATGTTCTCCTGTTACAAAGCCCAATTTTGTGCATTCGGAAAATTTTCGCCAGATTTTGGCCAATATATCAGGAGAACATGAAGTGGAAAGAGGTATACTAAATTTCAGCTTCAAAGGCATCGCCTTAAAGTTGCAAATAAGAGGCGCAGGCCTTTCAAGAGGCGTTCGAAAATTCTGCGTCTCTTCGTGAAACAGTCACTGTCTCGAAACACCTGCGCCACTTCTCGGTCCTTGATTTGCTCTTCGGAGACGTTACTTTGTGCCATCTCTTTCGACGGCATGTTATCCTGTTATAAAGTTCAATTTTGTGTATTCTCGATATTTTCGCCAGATTTTGGCGAATATATCAGGAGAAAATGAAGTGGAAAGAGGTATACAAAATTTGAGCTTCAAAGGCATCGCCTTAAAGTTGCAAATAAGAGGCGCAGGCCTTTCAAGAGTCGTTCGAAAATTCTGCGTTTCTTCGTTAAACAGTCACTGTCTCGAAACATCTGCGCCACATCTCGCTCTTTGATTTGCTCTCCGGAGACGTTACTTTGTGCCATCTCTTTCGACGGCATGTTCTCCTGTTACAAAGCCCAATTTTGTGCATTCGGAAAATTTTCGCCAGATTTTGGCCAATATATCAGGAGAACATGAAGTGGAAAGAGGTATACTAAATTTCAGCTTCAAAGGCATCGCCTTAAAGTTGCAAATAAGAGGCGCAGGCCTTTCAAGAGGCGTTCGAAAATTCTGCGTCTCTTCGTGAAACAGTCACTGTCTCGAAACACCTGCGCCACTTCTCGGTCTTTGATTTGCTCTCCGGAGACATTACTTTGTTTCATCTCTTTCGACGGCATGTTCTCCTGTTACAAAGCCCAATTTTGTGTATTCTCGAAATTTTCGCCAGATTTTCGCCACTAAATCAGGAGAAAATGAAGTGGAAAGAGGTATAATAAATTTCAGCTTCAAAGGCATCGCCTTAAAGTTGCAAATAAGAGGCGCAGGCCTTTCAAGAGGTGTTCGAAAATTCTGCGTCTCTTCGTTAATCAGCCACTGTGTCGAAACATCTGCGCCACATCTCGCTCTTTGATTTGCTCTCCGGAGACGTTACTTTGTGCCATCTCTTTCGACGGCATGTTCTCCTGTTACAAAGCCCAATTTTGTGCATTCGGAAAATTTTCGGCAGATTTTGGCCAATAAATCAGGAGAAAATGAAGTGGAAAGAGGTATACTAAATTTCAGCTTCAAAGGCATCGCTTAAAAGTATCAAATAAGAGGCGCAGGCCTTTCAAGAGGCGTTCGAAAATTCTGCATCTCTTCGTTAAACAGTCACTGTCTCGAAACACCAGCGCCACTTCTCGCTCCTTGATTTGCTCTCCGGAGACGTTACTTTGTGCCATCTCTTTCGACGGCATGTTCTCCTTTTACAAAGCCCAATTTTGTGCATTCGGAAAATTTTCGCCAGATTTTGGCCAATATATCAGGAGAACATGAAGTGGAAAGGGGTATACTAAACTACAGCTTCAAAGGCATCGCTGAAAAGTATCAAATCAGAGGCGCAGGCCTTTCAAGAGGCGTTCGAAAATTGTGCGACTCTTCGTTAAACAGTCACTGTCTCGAAACATCTGCGCCACTTCTCGCTCTTTGCTTTGCTCTCCGGAGATATTACTTTGTTCCATCCCTTTCGACGGCATGTTCTCCTGTTACAAAGCCCAATTTTGTGTATTCTCGAAATTTTCGCCAGATTTTGTCCAATAAATCAGGAGAAAATGAAGTGGAACGAGGTATACTAAATTTCAGCTTCAAAGGCATCGCCTTAAAGTTGCAATTAAGAGGCGCAGGCCTTTCAAGAGGCTTTCGAAAATTCTGCGTCTCTTCGTTAAACAGTCACTGTCTCGAAACACCTGCGCCACTTCTCGCTCCTTGATTTGCTCTCCGGAGACGTTACTTTGTGCCATCTCTTTCGACGGCATGTTATCCTGTTATAAAGTTCAATTTTGTGTATTCTCGATATTTTCGCCAGATTTTGGCCAATATATCAGGAGAAAATGAAGTGGAAAGAGGTATACTAAATTTCAGCTTCAAATGCATCGCCTTAAAGTTGCAAATAAGAGGCGCAGGCCTTTCTAGAGTCGTTAGAAAATTCTGCGTTTCTTCGATAAACAGTCACTGTCTCGAAACATCTGCGCCACATCTCGCTCTTTGATTTGTTCTCCGGAGACGTTACTTTGTGCCATCTCTTTCGACGGCATGTTACAAAGCCCAATTTTGTGCATTCGGAAAATTTTCGCCAGATTTTGGCCAATATATCAGGAGAACATGAAGTGGAAACAGGTATACTAAATTTCAGCTTCAAAGGCATCGCCTTAAAGTTGCAAATAAGAGGCGCAGGCCTTTCAAGAGGCGTTCGAAAATTCTGCGTCTCTTCGTGAAACAGTCACTGTCTCGAAACACCTGCGCCACTTCTCGCTCTTTGATTTGCTCTCCGGAGACATTACTTTGTTTCATCTCTTTCGACGGCATGTTCTCCTGTTACAAAGCCCAATTTTGTGTATTCTCGAAATTTTCGCCAGATTTTCGCCAATAAATCAGGAGAAAATGAAGTGGAAAGAGGTATAATAAATTTCAGCTTCAAAGGCATCGCCTTAAAGTTGCAAATAAGAGGCGCAGGCCTTTCAAGAGGTGTTCGAAAATTCTGCGTCTCTTCGTTAATCAGCCACTGTGTCGAAACATCTGCGCCACATCTCGCTCTTTGATTTGCTCTCCGGAGACGTTACTTTGTGCCATCTCATTCGACGGCATGTTCTCCTGTTACAAAGCCCAATTTTGTGCATTCGGAAAATTTTCGGCAGATTTTGGCCAATAAATCAGGAGAAAATGAAGTGGAAAGAGGTATACTAAATTTCAGCTTCAAAGGCATCGCTTAAAAGTATCAAATAAGAGGCGCAGGCCTTTCAAGAGGCGTTCGAAAATTCTGCGTCTCTTCGTTAATCAGCCACTGTGTCGAAACATCTGCGCCACATCTCGCTCTTTGATTTGCTCTCCGGAGACGTTACTTTGTGCCATCTCTTTCGACGGCATGTTCTCCTGTTACAAAGCCCAATTTTATGCATTCTGAAAATTTTCGGCAGATTTTGGCCAATAAATCAGGAGAAAATGAAGTGGAAAGAGGTATACTAAATTTCAGCTTCAAAGGCATCGCTTAAAAGTATCAAATAAGAGGCGCAGGCCTTTCAAGAGGCGTTCGAAAATTCTGCGTCTCTTCGTTAATCAGCCACTGTGTCGAAACATCTGCGCCACATCTCGCTCTTTGATTTGCTCTCCGGAGACGTTACTTTGTGCCATCTCTTTCGACGGCATGTTCTCCTGTTACAAAGCCCAATTTTATGCATTCTGAAAATTTTCGCTAGATTTTGGCCAATATATCAGGAGAAAATGAAGTGGAAAGAGGTATACTAAATTTCAGCTTCAAAGGCATCGCCTTAAATTTGCAATTAAGAGGCGCAGGCCTTTCAAGAGGCGTTCGAAAATTCTGCGTCTCTTCGTGAAACAGTCACTGTCTCGAAACATCTGCGCCACATCTCGCTCTTTGATTTGCTCTCCGGAGACGTTACTTTGTGCCATCTCTTTCGACGGCATGTTCTCCTGTTACAATGCCCAATTTTATGCATTCTGAAAATTTTCGCTAGATTTTGGCCAATATATCAGGAGAAAATGAAGTGGAAAGAGGTATACTAAATTTCAGCTTCAAAGGCATCGCCTTAAAGTTGCAATTAAGAGGCGCAGGCCTTTCAAGAGGCTTTCGAAAATTCTGCGTCTCTTCGTGAAACAGTCACTGTCTCGAAACACCTGCGCCACTTCTCGCTCCTTCGTTTGCTGTCCGGAGACGTTATATTGTTCCATCTCTTTCGACGGCATGTTATCCTGTTATAAAGTTCAATTTTGTGTATTCTCGATATTTTCGCCAGATTTTGGCGAATATATCAGGAGAAAATGAAGTGGAAAGAGGTATACTAAATTTCAGCTTCAAATGCATCGCCTTAAAGTTGCAAATAAGAGGCGCAGGCCTTTCAAGAGTCGTTCGAAAATTCTGCATCTCTTCGTTAAACAGTCACTGTCTCGAAACATCTGCGCCACATCTCGCTCTTTGATTTGCTCTCCGGAGACGTTACTTTGTGCCATCTCTTTCGACGCCATGTTCTTCTGTTACAAAGCCCAATTTTGTGCATTCGGAAAATTTTCGCCAGATTTTGGCCAATATATCAGGAGAACATGAAGTGGAAAGAGGTATAATAAATTTCAGCTTCAAAGGCATCGCCTTAAAGTTGCAAATAAGAGGCGCAGGCCTTTCAAGAGGTGTTCGAAAATTCTGCGTCTCTTCGTTAATCAGCCACTGTGTCGAAACATCTGCGCCACATCTCGCTCTTTGATTTGCTCTCCGGAGACGTTACTTTGTGCCATCTCTTTCGACGGCATGTTCTCCTGTTACAAAGCCCAATTTTGTGCATTCGGAAAATTTTCGGCAGATTTTGGCCAATTAATCAGGAGAAAATGAAGTGGAAAGAGGTATACTAAATTTCAGCTACAAAGGCATCGCTTAAAAGTATC